>NW_025933462.1:489285-509015 GCF_000764305.2 Hyalella azteca
TTAATTGATTCATGCATTGCCTCTGACTTCACACAAGTGTGCAAAATTTCAGATCAATTAGACAGGTAAAAGTGTGTCAAATATCAGTTATAAGATGTGGAGCTGACAAAATTATTTTTTTAATTAAAATTTTTTTAACTTTAAAATAATTCATTTTGACATTTGATTCATGCATTGTCTCCAACTTTACACAAGTGTGCAAAATTTCAGATCGATAGGATAAGTAGAAGTGAATTAAATTTCGATTACAAGATTTGTAGCAGACAGACAGACAGACAGACAGACAGACAGACAAACAAACAGACAAGAAGTGAAGTTAAAGAGAAGTGTTGTAAAATAGTTACGAGTTTGTAGCTAAGCCAGCCAATCGCTGACGGCTCTTCAAATTAAATCACAGTCAAAAAATCGACAGTTAAGTGTACTTAAGCGAGTACGGTCCCAAATCTCCAAAGCTCATTAAATGTGAAGGAAATAGTCTGGGATAACATTTCAAATGCTCAATGAAGTAAGTTAATCTGCCTCAATGGCATAGACATCGTTCGGGTGCTGCGCTCAATGACTGATTAAAATTTTGAGAAAATCACGCATTAGGTGAATGGAAAATTCGGCTTTTGGGTTCAAAATTTGCCAGCAAGAATTAGTTTATAGTTCTGGATGGAATCTTATGCCACTAGCAGGTACAAAGCAACGATTGTGAGCAAAGGGTCAACCGTATTTTCATTGGGACAACCGTATTTTACACAGTGCTAGCAGTAGTTAAAGCTTGAACAGCGAACACCGCTAGCGTTGAGTCAAATCTTACAAAGAAACAAGTTACGAAGATTTTAGACAACATATTACTTGATGACTCAATAAATAATTTAAACATTTCAGAAATAAGTTAATAACCACACATGAAATACCAGCTTAAATTTTATCTGAAATTAAGGACATTTCCTCACTCTGATGATGCCACATGTTAGGCTGTGATGGTGAGCCTGGTAGTGATGGGAAGTGGTCAGTACAGCGAGAGATGAGCGTCAAGACGACCCAAACAACAACACTCATAACCACGAGCAGCCCCAACACCTCACAGAAGGATAGAAAAAATATTTACTTTTCACTCCTGCTGCAGGAAAATTTAAGTATATAAATTCATCATAAATTTACAGTTTGCCTCTTAATGAAAAGTTGACGGTTGCCGACACAAACGAATATAACCCGTTAAAGGCAAGCGGGTTTATTTTCCATTACCAATAAATAACAGTCATTTTAGCCATCGTTAAATAGCTTGATGGGTTAAGTGTTTACGTAAAGTAAATGCACTAAACAGTGGTGATGAAATTCGAGGCAGAGGTAAATGGTTAACTCCGAGCGTCGTAGCTTACTTCCGATTACCGAAAAAAAAATTGATAATAACCGTTAGAAACAACAAGGGTTTATTAAATGTTTAAATGTTTAAGTAAGTTATTTAAGTTTTAAGTATATGTAATGTTTTTAAATAAACTTACCAACGGCGAGAAAATTTGGAGCAGAAGGAAAGGGTTGACGACGAGCGTCGGGGCGCTGGTAACCATCGCGACCGTCTCGCTGCCGAGGACGGGACTGAAGTCCACGACGGTACGTCTGCTCGGGGACGGGCTGAAGTCCAGGGGTGCCAACTCTGCCTCCTGATCAACCACGAGCATCTATTTACCTCATGTTTTTATCGTCTTTAATGGTTGCATAATTCTTTGCGTGTGTTTAATTTTTCTATTTGTCTAACACACTCAGAAAAATGAATGGATCACATTGTCCAAATGGTGACTCACTTTCTTACCCACGAGCAGGAAGCGGGCGTAACTTTAACACGCCCTTTGCCGGGTCAAACTGGGTCATTCTGCCCCACACAAGCTCAAAAAGTGTATCGCATTAGGACAAAGTCTCACTCATTTAATATTTATCCTCGAGCGAGTTGTTTGTTTTTTTTTATATTTATGAACCTTTTTAAAGCTTGAATCGTGCATGGCACATCTCCAAAATCAATGCATGGGATATATCATGTGATCATTTATAATAAAGTCTGAATATTGAACTGACCCGAGTATTCAGTAAGCCGACCATGCCGTCCCATGACCCATTTTCGAGCTGCGTCCCAAAGCCCAACGTGACTTTGAGCTGCGCGGTGAAGTTGAGATATCGCGCCGCGAGTCGCGTCAAGTCTGCGCAGAAACCGGTTGAGGTTTCCAACGCCGCCTTGCCAGATCCAGCCATCATGAAACAGCCTGGTTTCTGGGAATTCAATTGTGTTAGTAAAGATGAATTGAAGGTCGAAAAATGAGCAGGTTAATGAGGAGGCAAATATTACTAAATTTTGAGGTAACTATAAAGCCGATTAAAATTAGTTTAAGATGGATTGTTAAAATTTAGCAGAAATTTATTAATTTGCAAATATTTAATGAGAAGGAATTCATTTGATAATTTATTTTGTGGTGATGTAAAGGTTTATTTAGTCGATTTACTTAGCCTAGATAATTCAAGTTCCTGCGATATTGTTAAGATAAAGATATTTACGAAGCTGCGATGTTGCCTACAAAAGATGAATTGAGTTACTGAAATATTGCTCAAAGAATGACTCAAAATTGAGTAGAACGTCAAGGTCAAAATTATGGTCGACTCCAGCAAGGATTGTATTTATTAAGAAATGGTGGATCAAGCCTGCTGTCATGATAAAAAACTGACGCTTGATAATATCTCATCGATCAATTGTAAATTCGATCATTTCATAAAATATTTTCTATCATACAAGTTTGCTGTATGGCCTGTCATTTCTCAGTTAATCTTATAAGAGATAACTACAAAATTAGTGACTAACTAGCAATGGTCATCCTTAAATTGAAAAGTATACGTTGATAATTTGAATATACAGGTTTCATAATTCATACCTCAAGTACAGTGACATTTACTTCGGCGCCGTTGAAGTTTTTGATTGGCAGTGGCCACAACTCTTCGAAAACTTTGAGCTGGTAGTTTCCTTGCTTGCTTGTCTTTGAACTCGAAAGCAAGTTTAAACTGCCATTTGACGGCATTTTCAAGGCCAAACAGCAGTATAGACCTGAGCTTGAGGTCAAAGTTGAACTTGGGGCTCTGATGTACCGAGCTGACTGTTCTAGCACAACACCGCGGTCGGGGTACCAGAGCACGCGCCAGACTGTCACCTCAGTTTCCGCTTTGGAGGGGGTCGATATGCTGCGACGATGTTCTTTTTTCGCGGATTCTCTAAAGCAATTTATGAAAAGTTATTACACCATTAGACCAAATTATTAATTTACAATTAGCACATCGCTTTCCTCAAATGGGAATGGAAATCAAGCTCAAGTGAACTTTTAATTTGATTCAAGCCCGAAGTTAAAATGAACTTTAACTTGATTTTCGTTCCCGCAAGTCTGCATATTTGTAGCCTAGATTCTTTTACAGCCATCCATACCTACATCTTGGGTTCTGGGTCCCCTGGGTCCTATTTAGAGAACATGATTCAGTCGGAAACAGGGTTTTTAATCGTTAGGTATTGGTCAACTGCTGCTCGTTAAAAGGAACTTTCGTAACCATAATTTATTGTTTCTATAAGCCATAAGTTTATGTGCAAATGAAAGTGTAGTGGGATCCTGTCGGTTACGGAGGACAGTATAACCTTTCAGCTTGTATGTATTATAACGAAAAATTTAACCGCAGGTTAGGGTAGTAATTGGACACGAATATGTTCGTTGATGAGCGTGGCAGGGACCTATGCTGTAGTATATAACAAATAACATAATATAAAAAATAATTTATGTGTCCCTCTACACTAATGTCTTACTTTTCTCTACCCACCTGTCCCCACTGGTGCCGTAGCGCAGCAGCACACCGCGTGTCCCGAAGTACATCATTTTGGTCAGCATACTCAAGTGCGAGCGACGAGCGCCATCACCAGACACTGCCAACACCCACCGCACGCGCTGCAGGGTGACAAATGAAGACGGAACTGTTGCGTATAGCCTTTGCATGTTGCGCATTGTCGTTGTTATCCGTTCTTGCGCTTTATCGTTTTTTAGCTCACTATCAATGTGAAACGTGTTCATCAGGTCTCCCAATGTGAAACGTGTTCTCCAAGTACGTTTATAAATAAAAATATTTATAAAAAATATAGCTTGTCGCATATATGGATGTGATCCGTTGAAGTTTTCATTGAAATATCATTCGCGTAGTACGATTGCACAGTGACATTTAAATGGCATTTACGACTGCAAATTCTGGTCAAAATTTAATAAGCAGTAATAAATTATCCGATTGCAGGGAACATTTGCGTGCATTTTTCAATTATTTTAATATTGATATCAAATTATTTATTAGAAGCATGAAATAGAGATGAACACTGTGACAATTTAATGGCACACACGACAGTAAATTCTTGCACATGTTGAAGAATTAGAAATCAATTATTTTCATGCTGGGATTATCAAATTCTTTTTAAATTTTAATAATCAGTAATAAATTATCCGATTGCTGGGATCATTTGCGTACATTTTCCAATCATTTTAATAATAATATCATATTAGTTATTAAAAGCATAGAATAGAGATGAACGCTGTAACAAATGCATGTCATATACGATAGCAAATTCTTGCCGATGTTGAAGAATTAGAAATGAATGATTTTCATACCGGGTTTATTAAAATGCATTTTATTTTTCTACTCATTTTAATATGAATACAATATCAGCACACGAAAAAGCTTTTATTGTATTTATAAATTATATTTTTTACTAAATTCACCTTGTAATAATCAAAATTCACTACATACTGGAAAAATATAAGAATAATACAAATAAATAATAAAAATAGAATAAATGGGGAAAATATCAAAATAAATGTCAACGAGTTTGGTTTGTTCATGCGTAAAAATTGATTTTTTTCGCATAAAAAGTCACCGTAGACTTTTTTATGCGAGTGTTGAAGCATAATATCAGCATTAAAGACACATTAAATTTCAGCAGTATTAAAACGCTGAAAATGTAATCGATATAAGGAATTACGACTCAAGAAATATCCTGATTTTATCCTCTCTTTTGTACATGAAATAGAAATTTCTACAGGAAGTAAAAATTTCAACAGTATTCAAGCGATGAAAGTGTAATCGATATAAGGAATTATAGTTCAAGAAATATCCTAATTTTACCCTCTCTTTTGTACATCAAATAGAAATTTTTACATGAAGTAAAAATTTCAACAGTATTTAAGCGATGAAAGTGTAATCGATATAAGATAAAGTAAAAATTTCAACAGTATTCAAGCGATGAAAATGTAATCGCCTCACCATAACGTTTATGACTCCAGCAGCGTACAGTTGTTGGACCTGAATAAAGGATCGGTAATTAATAATAATATCGAATAGAATAGAAGTGTCGGCACTGAAGAAATAGGCCCATGGCCTGTAAATAAAAATATAAATAAATATAAAATATGCATGATGCAAATTGCTTAGTAATATGAGAATTTCGATTATTATCACCATAATTCTCACTATGAAAACTCGGATATTGAATAAATTTAATTATTCGATTTAATTAATTAATCGTGTATATATAGTTGATTATTAACAAGTTTCTGTTCGTGTATAGAATTAAAATTTGTAAAGCTATATTACAGTTTCCGCAGCTGTCTTCGGTGTAACATATATAGGGTAACATGGGGCAGCGAGCCCACTGCGGGTCATGGGCCCATAGCGGGTTTCTCGCTAAGTATGGAAGATATTGGCCCGTGTTCTCTACTGCCGGTCGACAGTTTCACTGGGATGAAGTCTACGGATTTTCGTTTTGCTAAGTGTTTGCGTTATTAAGTTATTTGTGGATAACTGTTTCAGCCCAGATAAAGGTTTTTTTGCTGCTAAATAAAACTGTTATCGTTAATTTTAGCCTCTCTTTTGTACATTAAGTAGAAATTTTTACATGAAGTAAAAATTTCAACAGTATTTAAGCGATGAAAATGCAATCGATCAAAGAAATTATAGCTCAAGAAATATCCTAATTTTAACCTCGCTTTTATACATGAGATAGAAATTTCTACAAGAAGTAAAAATTTCAACAGCAGTCAAGCGATGAAAATGTAATCGCCTCACCATAACGTTTATGACTCCAGCAGCGTACAGTTGTTGGACCTGATTAAAGGATCTTTAATAATAATATAGAATAGAATAGAAGCGTCGGCACTGAAGAAATAGGCCCATGGCCTATAAATAAAAATATAAATAAATATAAAATATGCATGATGCAAATTGCTTAGTCCTATGAGAATTTGGATTAATATCGCCATAATTCTCACTATGAAAACTCGGATATTGAATAAATTTAATTATTTGATTTGAATAATAAATCATGTATGTATATATAGTTGATTATTAACAAGTTTCTGTTCGTGTACAGAGTTGAATTTTGCCAAACTATATTACAGTTTTTACAGTTGTCTTCGTTGTAATGTAAACAATGATCACAAAACCTGTGAACATAAAAATTAGTTATACATATTCCAAAAAAAAATTAATAACGCTCATAATCCCCATTTGGGGGAATTTAAAGCCAAACTTACCTAAAATAATGATGAAACACAGCAAGTGAATGCAACTTACTCAGCAAATTCCTATAATTCGAAATTTTTGTGCCCATCAATTTTTAATCGATTCGATAAAATGCGTATTTACGGGATCTTAGTATAGGATGGCAGCATTTGTTCCTTTAAGCAGGTTTCATTGCAAATTTATTAAAGTGGATTTATTTTATTGACAATTTACTTATTATTTGTTTCAATATATCGAATATCGTTAATATATAAGGTATACATTGACAGTGCCATACTTTGCGTAGAATTCGAGCGACAAAGTCGACATCGCCCCACACCACGAACTCCAAGTACGCCAAGTAAGGGTCCGATGTCGGGGCCGCGCTCGTGATACTCATCAGTTCGTCCTGCTTGTAACAGTCGGTTGGGTTACCGCACACGCAGTTTCGAGGTCATATTCATTATTTGGTAATAATTGGAATGCTTGGAATGGTGTACGAATTAAGATATCACTTAACTAGAGTTACAGTCAGTAGAACACAATAATTCTAGATGTTCTAACAACTAGCCACTATAACCGTCTTTGCACGAAATAGACTATACGCTTTAAATACTATAAATACTAACGTGTTCATAACTTATTATAAGACCATTTGTGATCACCCTGACTAATGGCCGTTAATTAAATATCGATGCCATGATAATTATTTAGCGTTGCAAAACAGCTCATTTTGATCCATTTTACAGGTTAGTTAGAGCGTTAATCTACACAAAATATCTTGAAATACTTAAGAAGATGAGTCTGCGCACTCAGCATTTTGTATGGAAACCTAATGACGATCCAAATACTATGAAATATCAACAGTATCAAAATGTATTAGGAAACTATTAATTATGAAAAATACAGGACTTTAATGCAGTGATAACAAAGTAGTGAGTAAATAAAGTAACAGTGAGTAAATAAAGTATCCATCGACTTATTGGCGTTGTCAGTTTATATTAAATGATACTATGTTAAAATGTTGTTATGTTCAACTATTATTGTGATCAAATGTTTTTTTGTTTAAAAGTTATTATGTTCAACTGTTATCGTGATCAAATATTGCTATGTTCAAATGTTATTGTGATCAAATATTGCTATGTTCAAATGTTATTGTGATCAAAGGTTGTTATGTTCAAATGTTATTGTGATCAAAGGTTGTTATGTTCAAATGTTATGTTACTTACGTTCACTTGCGGCACGAAGAAGCTGGAGGCCACATTGTGCATGCTGAAGAAGTGTAGCAAGTTCCCAGCTGACAAATATTCTATTTATATTTGATATAAACAAATCAAATCCGTCATATTTATTGTACATATTATTGTCAAATTTAACATCTAATAGGTAAGCATTGAGACGTTCTTGAATAAGTCTCAGAATTTGTTAGTTCAGCATACGTTGAAACGTATTTCGCTCTTTTTTCACGTAATTCGTGTCATAATCTCTATATTGTACATTTCATTAATATTGAAGACGGATACTGTTTTCCTGCAAATTAATAAAATATTCGTGTCTTGTGTTATAATTCTTAAGCGTAAACGTTTTTCTTGCAATACTTACCCTTTTAGATGATGCGTGCAAAAGTCAGGCTTTGCAAATAATAACAAAATTATTCCAAAAATTATGATATTTTACGAAACCATTACATCTCATTAATGGGATTGTGAAGACCGAGATTATAATGTCACTATGTAGGTTGTATCTCATAACAACTAGTTAACTCTACTAACTTTGCGCAACATGAATAGTGAATCAATGGATGTAAAACTCCACGGTGTTTGGAACAAATATTTAAGTATCTCTCACACACGCACATATAGCACCACACACAAAATTAATAATTTAAACCGTCAAAAAATGAAATAGATCCACCAATACCATCAAGTCTTTAATATTAGGTTTTATCGCCTTTAATCTCAATAAATTTCAGCTTTTTAGAATAATATATACTCATATATTCGCGCCAAAAATGCACGCGTGTCCGGTCGATATTTTTACTTAAAATTTACAGGACAATAGCTAAAACATTTATAGTACCAGGAAAATTTAGTTAAAATTTAAGAATAAAATTTTCTAAAAATTTAAAATCAAAATCTCCCGTAAAAAGGTAAAGCAATTTTTCTCTCATAAAAAAAACACAGCCAAAACCGAATGTATATAAATGAATAAACTGCTAAAACTGCATCAAAGTTTGAACAATAATGGATAGAATTGTTTGCAAAGACAACAGTGTAATTACTGACTCACCAGTATCATGATCTTGAACGATTGCGGTGAGGTGGTTCACGGGAGTTCGTTTTATGACTTCAATAACGGCCTCCATCATCAAGGAGTGGTCGCAGCGCTCCTTCAAGATGTCCGCGGCAGCAGTCATGAAATTTGATGATTCCAGCTCAGGCAACTTAACCCTTTCATCATTTTGGTTTGATTCAGAAAATATTTCGCCATTGAGCGGTGTGTGAATTGAAAATGCCGATGATTTTATATATTCTGTTTCGAAGGCTATTTTCGATAACACGGAGGAGACTTTTTCTATCGAGAACGGTCTAGCTTGATAGTGCGTCCGTCGGGGTAAAATTTTTGCAGGAACTAGGAATGCTATTTTGTTTTCCTGTTGTCCAACTTCTAGGACAAAACCCTGTGGATCTAGAGTATTATCAGATACCACAACAACATTTTCTGCCAGAGGTTCTACAATTTGAGGATACGTGAGGGCGAGGCTGGTGCTGTGTGAAGGCAGCGAGGCTGGCGAGGCGGCGCTGAGGTGCAGCAAGGCCACGACTATCAGCCATTTTCCTGTCATCGCTAAAAAGCATAAATCTTAACCAAATCCTTCTCTCAGTAAAAGCATTTCTTGGGAAAGATAAACAAAATTTTATAGAATAAATTAATGCGTTTAGTTCTCGAATGATCATAATTGATGTCGTCAACAAATTCGATACATTGATCGAGCAATCGAATTATTTTAAACATTTCTGAATATTAACATTGTAAGAGCAGTGTAGTAATGAAATGAAAGATCATTTATTAGAACAGCTCACAATGGGTAGTGGCTTTAATTTCGCCATCTGCCAGTTGGTCAAGACCAGCTGATGTGACTAAATTGTCAAGTTCATAGTACGAATTTGCAAATACAACGGAATATTTATTCAGAAGTAGATAGCGCTCAAATTTTTGGCAATTATATCTCTCGTTTATGCTATTTACATAAGCCTTCAAGAACAGGCTAATTTAGATCGGAAATATCGAACAATGTAATTATGGGATAGCGCGGCACGAGCCACGTTATTTATCGAGTAACAATGGAACTTGGCATTAAATGAGATACTCATGAGTCGGGTTGCCGCTAGAAAAATTAGCATGATTCATATCAGATAAATCCAGGAAATATTCCTGTCAGCTGATGACACAAAGAACTTCAGTATCTGTCAATGAAGGCCATGCAGTCGAAGTAAGTGGCCGTGGAATAGAATAGCTATGGCCTGGGACGCGTAGCTTGCTGATCGCGAGGCTTCGCTAGCGCCACATTTTGTTGAATTATATTTGACAGTAATAATTAGGCTAGAATTGGAAATTAAGATGTATTCAGTGTTTGTATGGTTTCAAAATTCAAAAGTGAGAATAACTCAAGCATGAAATGTCCGCGCTGACTAATACTTCATAAAAAATAGCTTCCTCGTCATTACTAACTTTAGTTTCAATGACTACTAAGTTAATGATAGTAATTAAGTAAACTTTACTTATAATTTTCGTAGCAGCGAGTTCACGTTCATAGAGAATATAAATGAAGGGCTATGGTACATAGCAATATACATGAAATTTACACCAATAATGAATATATTCTTTTGAACTCTAAATGAATGATTGAAAATTGACTAAAATGCTTCCAAATTAGAGACAGATCCAACGCCTCCTGCAGAACTAGACCTGGCTCAGTACAGACGGCCTCCGACACATACACCATATATATGGCCGCCATCAGATCTATCAAGTATTGGTCAAAGCTCGAGTGTCTGACTCCCTAATCACAAGACGCTTGCTGCGGTTCTGTCTTAGAAGACGCGTCGACGCTACGTTTAATATCGTCTTCTCAACACCAAGATATTTGACGGCTGCATTTCAGGCATTCCCTGTGATCCCTCGGCGAGACGAATGGCGAGCGAGTTCCAACATTATGCACCGTTAATTCAGAATGAATTTCGAAATGTCATTTCTTCTTACAAATTGATGATTATTGCTTCAAAGCAGATGGTATTTTAGGACACGAAGATCTAAAGGAAATGGTTATTTCTAAGACACTGCAAAACTTCATTACTAAAATAATGTTTTATCTGAGGGTTTTTAACACAAAATGCAGCACAACCGCCATGAGAACACAAATTCTATGTTCTAAAAGAGTTAACGAGTAGTCAACCATTTCATCATGTCTATTTGAATGATGGCAAGTCACCGCCTTTAGGTAAATCGCTCTACAACCGAAGCAAAGCTCGCATTTCAATCGAGAATCAGAATTCATTTGGTAGTAGGCATGAAATATCCACGTAAGACAATCCAGTACATCGTATGGTCTAGTTCTCTATTTTAATGATAATTAAACAAAGATTTACTCCATTGTATATTGAAAATTTATGCCGATTTCCTCAAGTTTTGCAACGTTATTACTCCGAGTAATAATATACGAGTAAAATAATAGAATTAAAAGGACGATTAATAAAAGCTTTTTGAATACTCGCATGAATTCCACAACTGAAATTAAAAATTTTTCTGTTGATTCTTAGACAATTTCAGTATTTTTATTATTATTGATGTACCTATATGTTCAAACTATTGTGTATTAATGTACAGAATTTTTGCTAAATTTTAAAGTCTAATATATCGCTTATAATATATTTCAGAACTATTTATTTCAGGAACTACATCAATAAAGTATGAAAATTAATTTTCCGATGAAAAATATCAACTATAACGCCTCGTTAGATCGAAAAAACAACTCAAGGATCAATCCACATATGACCGTACAGAGAAAACAATGAACTAAATTGTAAATAATCGAGAAGGAACCACGAATTTTAAACAGACACAAAAATTACTTACCATATTTTCATCGTTTAATTAATTTTATTTTGCATTTTCTCCACCTCTTTTAATTTGATATTCAAGAAAATTAATGAAATAATTACTCGTTTGAGACGGAGCGAGGCAGTCTAAGCAAGACAGAAAACTTTATTAACAATTAATGTGTCAATCGTAACTATATCGTATCGCAATTAATGTGTCAATCGGATGAAAATTTCAGGAATGGAAACAAACATCTACCTCATGGCAGTCATGCAAGAGATCAAGAATGATTAAAACATCGATATAATATAAATACAATAAATAATCAAGTGCGGATACAGCACAATATTTGATAATAAAAGTTATGCTACTGTGCATCCATTTAAATATACCTATATCAGGTTATAACACAACTGAAAATAATACTACTAGTAATATACTAGTACTAATACTAATAATAATAGTACTAATAATCCTAATAAAATAAATAATTTCGATACAAATAAGTGTTGAGGTGCTTTCTTTCTGTCTCAATAGTTTCAATAAAACTAACTCAATACTAACGCACATTTCCACTAGACATTACGTAGAATGAAGAGATGTGAAGATTATCTGCCTTCCAGTTGCTTATCGCGCGCCACAACGGCATCTTCAAACTTGATCATGAAGGTGGTGCCCTTGTGCCACAGCGCCGTCACCTTCGCAGGCTGCACGGCCAATATATTATATTTTAATATCATTAGGAATATTGATTACATATAAAGATATGTAAAACCAACTTACTTTGAAAATTAAGGCCTATACCAATTTTCTTTTAAGGACTTCAACATCCGAGCCCAGTTCCTCATTGAATTTCAAAACCTTTTCTACATTATTTATTCAACCCAAATATCTTCCAAAACTTCCAGTTACTGGTACAATATTTACACGAAATTAATCTTCGAGGATTCCATGCATACAAAGACGAATGCTGCTCTTCTTTGCTGCCTACATCAATCTATGTATCATTCCAAACCATCACACTAAAAATAATGAATGCATCATATTGTCTAGATAGAGATACGCTTCCTGTACGTATCACTGATACGCTATTTAGAAGCAAAAGTGCATCTCTATTTGGTCGAAGTCTCTTCACTTCTATGTGTCAAGTTTACGGCCGAGATATACCTAATGAATACAGAGAGCTGCTATTAAACGTTACATAACATCGAGGTATTGCTCATGTGGGTACGATAAAAGATTAACGTCTTGATTACTCACAAAACCAGTAGCAGAAAGAACGCTTTGGATGATGCCTGATATGAAAGCAGCGCAGTTAATGGAGCTTTTGTCCCTGGGCACAGAAATGTAGGTATTCACTAGCGGTTCTTTCTCCATGAGGTAATACACACGTTCGTCGTCCGTGGCGCGGTCCAGCTTGTCCGCCTCTTTGCCAAACAAACTCTGAAACAACAGACAGGGTTTAGTAACAAATGGGATGAGAGGCTAAACGAAGACTATGAACAAGGCACTTCAATAGAAAAATGTAGACTATGATGCAAGAAAGTTAGAGAAACTTGACACTGCTTTGGAGTGAAGAGTTGGGTCAAGAAATTATCATAAAGCTTATTATTTATTATTCAAGCTTATTATTATTATTTATATTTATTATATAGCAGGAGTGAAACACGCTTCAATAAGTGATTTTACATGTCTCAGAATGGAACTGGCAATTCAAATTTAAAAATTACTAGGTAAAGGTTTATATATACTGGGTATGTTTGATGCCCAAAGTTCTGGGGCCCTCAAATTTCTATCAGTTATTAATCAGAGCAATTTTTGTCAATTTTTTATTCAGACGCATTAGAGTGAAATCAGGAAAAAGTTCAGAAGGGTGAGTGAATATGCTTGAAAAGATTGGCTATGCCCCCTGTAAACATAAGTTTTTGAGATCGCCACAGATTGTTCTGGAAAGGTTTAGTACTAGTAACTCAAATTTTATGAATATTCCCACACGTAAAACAGCACTTTTGCTTCCCACCAATGCAATTAAAGCAAAAAGTCAATGGTAAGCATTCAGCACAAAATTATCATGAATTCAATAAACAATAGAGAAGAACACTCACCTTCCAGAGGGTGCCCTTGACAAAGAGCAGAATGTTGAGTAGCTTGGTCTCTCGCTTGCTCCCACGTTCCCGTACAAACAGCAACTCCACCATGCGACTCCCAACTCTCTCTCCCATCTCTGATAGCCTGAAAGCATTTAATGTAATGCATTGATATCACAATAAAGTCATTTAATAACCCCTGGTAGCAGTAAAAAATTTAATTACACTACAAGATTGCAACAAAAATCATTGAAAAAATTTCAAGAGAGTATTCTACCACAAAACAGAAGAATGGCTGATTTTAAAGATTTTTTATGAACAGACATAGATAGATTTTGGAGTACTTTATTTTCTCTGTCACCTCTAGTGGTACTACATCACTACCTATACCATCATCAATAATCTGAAAATTTAAAGTTGACGGCTGGAAATAATTTATTTTCACAAACAAAACACTCCATAAATTCTTGTGTACGTATTAGTATGCATAGTGATAAAAAAAACTCATCAAGAAACCTTTTGACTCTCAGGTAAAAAGAAATAAATTCATGTATACATTTTATTATCTTTTCTGCCAATCTAATTTATTTGGATGCAAAAATATGAATAAAAATTAATACAAGTTAAAAGATAGAACCTTACTTGTCATGGAGTTCATTGACACTTGAGACTCGATTGTGTGAGTACTGGACCATCTCTGAGAAGAGCAAGGCAAAAGCAGTAAGGCTCACTTCATTCTTGCCTTTACTTAATGACTTGTCCAATAGACTGGGTTTTTGCAGATTAGACTGTTGCTGATGTTGCTTGCCAAGGCCCAAGCTACTCATTGCAACTTTCTTCAAAGTATCTTGAATGCAAAACTAACTCACTGACTAACTAGAAGTAGGAAGAATAAATTAATTTAAATAAAGTTTTTGTTTCAACTATTTGTCCCAAAAATTAAAACATATTGTATGCTCTACAATTTCATTTGTAATTAATCTTGTTTAAAAGTTGTCTAATTTAATACAAAGCACTAGAAATAAAAAATTTTACTTTGACATCTTTGGGCTTGGGGCAGTGAACTTGGTGTACAGTACTATTGATACTAATCAATTTATGTATAATAATTCAGGAATGGAATTTCTATATCTACTGCTAAAATCTTGTGCATCCAAACTGACCAAAGACAAAGTGAAAAATTTTCAGTACATTTGCAATATCAGGGACTGCTAATGCCCTTTAGTTGCCTTCACAATAAGATTAAACATCAAAGGTAATTTATCAGTCCATAGTGACAAACCACAAATTTTTTAGAATCGGTTCATTTTTAATTTCCTCATTTACTCAAGATTTAAACCAATTTCTTATGCATGCTGATGAAAGCATCCATGATAATTTACTGGTCTAATTGAAAGACTCAAAAATAAACTTGAGCCTTGAGGGAAAGTCTTACAAACTCTTTGCTTTGCCACTATACAGCACCATACCGTCATTCAGCTAAGTTCTGCAAGCAATGAAAGTTGGGTCCAGTCTGCTCACTCTGCTGCAGCAAGCATGTAAAACATCTACCTTTAGAGCACCTTTAGAGCTGTGGCTAGATGTTTCCCACCATTTCTGGAACCGCGAGATTTCCGCTAGATGTATCAGGTTGGGAATCCTACTTTTTTCTGAAATATCACAGCTCTAACATCAAACAATTTTAGTAGGTATGAAATCTCACGGCTCTACTGTCATGCATTTTTATACAATTGAAAAAAAAATCGAGGTTTGCACTTTGCAATCATGTAATTTCATAAAATTTTCAACTTCTGCAATCTGCATTACTTTAACGTTCCAGCCAAAATATCCTGCAGAATGCAGTCACTGTAATGATTGCAAGTCAACTTGAATGATTCGTTTCATTGAAGATCACGCATAGTTGCGATCACATCAGAGCGGTCAGACTGCATTAACACATGTTCAGCTACTCAGCTTACAGTATAGACAAATGTTATTGATGCCGTTTGATTGTTTTCAGGTAAAATTAAAAATTTAAGGTAACACGTACAGGGACTTTGTATACAAGTTTCTGGCTTGTAAATGGCTTATCATGGCCCAGATATAGAATTCACTGCTCAAAAAATGGAATCACAGCTCAAATAAATGGAATCAAGACTGTCAAATCCATAAAACCCTGGCTCAAAAATTTCAGTCATGACTCACCAAGTATATATTCCATGCCTGAGATGAACTAGGCTACCTCCTATCCAATTGTTAACAAAAGAGCACGATTCCAAATGTATTAAAAATATGTCACTTTGGAGTTGTGAGATTTCAGAAACAAGTAGGAAAATTTTAAGCCTGTGTTGCAGCAGCTGCACCATTGCAATATTCATGATATTGCATTTGCACACATTGAACAACAATGAACATTTGAGGTATGGAGTCTGCCAATCTGGACTTAATAGTCACAGTGTTAAAAAATAGTAAATAAAGTTTAATGTCTTGGCTCCTAGCCTTACTCCTAGACTATGAGGCTAATAAGTGACTAGGGCAGTGAGTGGCTAGGACTAACTGACTAGGACTTAGAAAGTTAGGAGTCCTAGTCAGCTAGTCCTAGTCACTTATGGTACCCGTGGGCTGTGGCCTGCGCACTGTTGCCAGTGTCAGACTACTGTCAGTGTGGAGTGTGCAACATCATCGGCAGACGACAGTTCATGTGGGGTCGCCTGCTGAAGACCACAACTGCCCTGGATGTAATGGACCATCATGATTCCTGCCTTCCAAAACGTAGCCTTCAACACTTCAAGCCGTCCGTATCTAGGCCGTGGGTCGAACCAGCCCCTGGTCGAACGGCCACTTGTCGAAGGACGATAAATTTTGGAACAGAACTGTGCTATCTGAAACCTAACCTCAGATGCGGTGAACGTAAAATTATGTAATTTAGCGATGCCCGGAAGTCAGATTTGATCCGTGGCCTGGTGGTGCACGGCAGGTGGTAGTCAAGGACTCAAGGCTGGAAGAGGACAAAACCGAGTGGTGCACGGCTGATTTGTCGATGTCCAGAGAGATCCAAGGCGTTCGATTCAGGGCTTGTTGGTGCACAAAATTGGTGGTGCATGGCTGCGCTCCCTTCACGTATAGCTCAAATACTACCCCTGGCTACCAGAGTGTTATTTGAGAGTGGTGTAAAAAGTAAATGTAAATTTACAGGTACACCATTAACAAACTGTAGGAATCAACTTTTTAATCTTAAAAACGGTACCCAAATTCAAATCTTGAAAGAAGTTAGCCCAGATTTTACCATGTGCTAATTATGGGTTAAGGGGATTGTATACCCCCTAAAAAACCCTTATTTACAGATGGATTGCTTTGAAACTTGGCACACACATGTATATAAAACAGAAATTAATACATTTTTTGTTTGTGTGAATTTTTCAATAAAAATGAATAGAAATTAATTCCTTTTTTGTTCATGTGAATTTTTTAACAAAAATGAAATTCTTAGACCCATGGCCTAGATACAGACGGCTTGAAGTGTTGAAGGCTACATTCTGGAAGGCAGGAATTATGATGGTCCATTACATCCAGGGCAGTTGTGGTCTTCGGCAGGCGACCCCCACAGGCGACCTGGGTGGTTGGTCACAGTCCGTTGTCCGCAAGTTACAGTTCAAGCTAAAGTCAGGGTATGAAGTGATGATTCGATGCAATGTTCAGTCTTCAGTGGTACAAAACCATTGCTCTCTGGGCTATTTGCTTTAGAATGTGGTTGAGTAAAGCTCCTAATATTTAAAGCAAGATGATGTCACGGGCTGGTTACCGACGGATGGCTTAATCTGCGGCTGATTGGATCCGGATTCCGGAAATATGTTAGGCGTTCTATTCAGGGCTGATTGGTGCGCTAATTTGGTCGTGCACGGCTGCGTACCCCCCATTCTGAGGGTACGCAGCCGTGCACCACCAAATTTGTGCACCAATCAGCCTTGAAAGGAACGCCCTTATGACCACCAATCAGCTGCAGATTAAGCCAACCGTCGGTAACCAACCCGCGACATCATCTTGCTTTAAATATTAGGAGCTTAACACCACCATATTCTGAAGCGAATAGCCCAGAGAGTAATTGTTATGCACCAGTGGGAAATTTTTCCCACCATTAACGATTTTGTTAATAGTTATTAGAATTGTTCAAATGGTTTCTGATTGTTCTTGGTGTTGTGTTCAAATGTTGTATTTTGGAGCTGTATTCAGTACAGTAAAATGGAGTAACTTAGACCACTTTTTTTTATAAATGATGCCATTTTTTTACTAGCTAAATTAAAGTTTAATTGAAACATGCAAAATACAGGTCTATACTCTAGCTTCACTCACCATAAATTGCTGGCTCCTGCCTCTCATAGTCTTTATGTACAGCAATCCCTTGATTAGCACGGTTTTGAATACCGCGGTTTTGATTAACGCGGAAAAAAAATTTGCGACCTACCCTTAATCTACGCGGTGCCAGTTTCGATTAGCGCGACTTTTTTTTCACAACGCATCAGTTTCCCGCCTCTAGCCAGAGGTGTTACGTTCGTAACAAAAGTGTTACTTTTTGCTTATTAGATCTATGTTGTTACTTATGTTACGACTTTTGGAAAAATTCTCCAAATTTTGTTACTTTATGAATTTCAGCCAATAATTCTTTAAATAAGGTCCCGTTCCGTAGGCACTCGTGCTGACTAAAGAGTCGGTTTAACCGCGCCTTGTACTCCAGAGTCCAGACACTTAACTGAGTCAAGATTTACCTCAAATGTTCAGATTCGGTTAAGAGCGTAGTCTCTAAGTTTGCAAAGGAGCCCGCTACCTTTGCTTTTGACTTACGGCTTCCCTACTTTCAAAAGTTGAAATCTCTAAGACTCTAACTAGGATTCTTTGCTTTCTTCCGTCTGGTCCGTTCTGGAATCTGGAGTACCCATCTTTTACTAAATTCGCCTTTATTTCCTATTACCATCTTCTAGCAGTTAACCACTGAGATGCATCAAAATCTTAGGTTTGTTCCGTGCATAGGATGTTGATTCAATTTGAAATGGTTAGCTAATAAATTGATTTAGATAGGACAGAATTTTAGAGTATTAAACTCACCGTTTAAAGATAAAATTTCTTTGTTGCAGTATATGATAAAAAAAACTATATGGGACTTTGGGGCATTTCAAATTTCAGGAACTTGATCACCTAGGTCCTAGGGTAACCAGTTTCTGCACTTCAAGAATCATTCCAACCAAAATCTTGGAAGCCTTCTCTCCAATACCTTTGGGACATGTTCATGAATAAAATTTGGCTCTATAAAGGTTGCATTTTTGTCCGATTGTATGAGCAATTTATATTCCTCATACACCACTGATGACTGATGATGATGACAGGTTGTAGGTGACGAAGAAGTCCAGCACAGACCACTTGTAACACCTGGACAGGCTGGACTCAGCAAGTCAGCAATGATTATTAAATTAAAGACTTCATCTTCTCACTTTCAGTTGCACTCTTCTGTCTGCTGATGCTTACTCTTCACGTTGTAAGCAGTCTCTCATGATGTGTAGTGACACACTGACACTGATGACTGAATGTTGCATTGAATCATCACTTCATATCCTACCCTAACTTTAACTCGAATTGTAACTTGCGGACAATGGACTGTGACCAACCAGCCCAGGTCGCCAGTGGAACTGTGTGCATCCTGCCGTGCACAACCAGACCGTCACTTTTAGCTCACAGCATTGGGGCTAGGTTTCAGAAAGCATAGTTCTGTTCCAAAATCTATCGTCCTTCGACGAGCGACTTCTACAGCTTCGCTAAATTACGTAACTTTTAGTTCACATCATCTGAGGTTAGGTTTCAGATAGCATAGTTCTATTCCAAAATTTATCGTCGTACGACGCGTAGCCGTTCGACCGTAGGCTGATTCAACACACGGGACAGATACGGACGGCTCCGGCGCGCTCCGTCCGGGTGGTGTAAAAATTTTTAGCGTATTGGCAGACGACGCTGGGCCATACGACGTCAGGC
>NW_025933462.1:510108-597109 GCF_000764305.2 Hyalella azteca
ACGTAATTTAGCGAAGCTGCGGAAGTCACTCGCCGGCGGACAATAGATTTTGGAACAGAACTATGCTTTCTGAAACCTAACCCCAATGCTGTGAGCTAAAAGTGACGGTATGTACTGTGCAAACCTCCTTGTGCACGGCAGGATGCACGCAGTTCCACGGGCGACCTGAGCTGGTTAGTCACAGTCCGTTGTCCGCAAGTTACAGTTCGCGCTAAAGTCAGGGTATGAAGTGATGATTCGATGTAACATTCAGTGGTGCATAACCATTACGCTCAGGCTATTCGCTTCAGAGTTCAGAATGTGGTGGCGTAAAGCTCCTAATATTTAAAGCAAGATGATGTCACGGGCTGGTTACCGACGGATGGCTTAATCCGCGGCTGATTGGTGGTCATCCGGAAATATGCTAGGCGTTCCTTTCAAGGCTGATTGGTGCACAAATTTAGTGGTGCACGGCTGCGTACCCGACCGTTCGACATTGCAAGAGAATTCGCTTCCACACAAGATTTCATATCCTAAAAATGAAGTATTGGGCTGTTGCTTGAAGCAAAGTATTGTAATCTAAAAAATTAATTCTAATCTAAATTATACTATGATAGTTTAATTATACTCATTAAACGCGAAATTATTACAATTGTCTTTTAACGCATTTTCTCATTTATGGAAAAAATGCCCTATTGTGCTCGTCATGTCCGTCCGTCCGTCCATCTGTCTGTCTGTCTGTGACTTCACGTTTTGTTCGACGCGAAAATACGCTCTCTGTCACTCACTGCAGTGAGTACTGAGTTATATTTTAGATTTTAATTTATCATGCCTAAAAGGGTGATCATTGTTGATATGATGATAGTGATAGGAAGATATTAACCGTAATCATGACAAGACAGCAAGGAAGCTGTCAGCGAATAAAAAAATCAAAATCAGCGAAACCAAGTTATTTTTATTTTTTCGAAGTAGAAATTTATTTAGAGGATTTATTTTTATATGAAACACAGACGACAAATTTCGCACATATGCAGTTCCTCATCCGGCGCTACATGGATGCAAGAAACTTGTAATGAGATGATGCACTCGATGCAGTGCAATGAAGATGACTCGACGTTGGCTACGAGTTGGTTCCGTTGAAACAACGTTTATTCAACGTTATATCAACATCAGATGTCTGATGACGAGCGAGAAGTATGCTTATAAGATGAAAGGTACCCAAGCGGAACATGTAAGAGTAAAAGCTTGGATAATATTATAAATAATAATAGTAATAATATATACGATTTGCTTCAAAGTTGGTTCAAGAGAGCAGAACTGGCTTGACTACAGTGACAGCTGTGTTCAATTATTAGGGGCACAATAACACTTAACGTAGTAGAACTATAACTATTTAACTATATCTATAAAGTAGTCCAGGTCAACTATTCAGATAAGTGAGGCAGCGCTGTGAGCTGCGGTATGCTGAATGTCAATTAATCTGAAAACTGCATGGTGGTGGCTGAAATTCAGCGGGTGAATACTGCAGGCTGGTGGCTGACATACAGCGGGTGAATACTGCTTTACATATTGCAATTTACAATTATTACAATTACAATTTTTAATGGTTAAAGATATTTGGATATACCTTGGAGACTGGAATTTGAATGGGAAATAGCAAAACGCTTTTATTTATATGAAGATTAAGGTTTGAAAATAATCTTTCACTATTGCAGTGGCAGAAAGGGTAAATCAAATACTAGGCGCAAATTCTTACCGCAGCGTTTCAATAACAGCTAATATTAAAAATTCAAGCAAATCCGTTCACTATCAAAGGAATTAGGAGTGTATTGGTCGATCAAAAAATACGTTTATTCTTTTAATTGAAAACTAATTTATATAAAATTTGTAATAATAATAATTCCGGCAGCAGCGTATCGATAATAACTACTTATACTATAAAATTCAAGCAAATCCGTTCATTATTGCAGAAATTATGAGTGTCTTGGTTGATTAAAAATAAGTTTGTTGGTTTTAATTTAAAACTAATCAATGTAAAAATCTGTAATCATTCCTACAGCAGCGTATCGATAATAACTACTCACATTCCAAAATTTCAGCAAATCCGTTCAGTATTGTAGGAGTTATGAGTGGTTCAAGCGTTTGAGTCCTCAGGCGGGTCCGGAGAAGTGTCGATTCAGTGTAACTGCCGTAGGCTCCTGATTTGATTTATTATGTTCATTGTGTGCTGTTCCTTTCCACTTAGTAGTAATAATAAGTTTGAGTAAAATTTGATCTAATATCACTGTGCAATTGTAGATGTTTGAATTTGGTTTGTTATTTAGCTTAAGGACGTAAACACGTCGCTTATACCTTAGGATAAACTCTCCGAGGGAGTTTAGTATTAATAATAACCATTCGACAGTGCTGCGTTTATGTTGAATAATATTGCTGCATAATTTTGAGCGCTAGGGACTAATTGAGGTGTTAATAATTTGAAATTACTTACCTCATTATTATTTATAATATTATTATTTTAATATCGTTATTATATTATTATTAATAGAATTTTTATTATAATTAATAATAGAATAATTATATTTTTTTTATTATTATTAATCGTATTATTATTATTATCCTCATAATTAATACCATTATCACGCTCATCATCATCATCAAAATGGCCCTTTTTGCATCGATATCGTATGAGTACACTTTCACTATCTTTCCAAATTCGCTGACATTGGCCAGATCTGACTTCGCCTGACGCTAGAGTTCCCGAAAGCAATTCGCCAGTCTACTAAGAGATTAGGAAAATGAAACAGTATCCCTCTCTTTACAAAAAAAAAACTATTTCAACTTGAACCAATTTTCACGTAGAATACAAAATAAAAAACTGTTACCCGAAGTATCAGCGGCCATAAACAATAATGAATATTGCAGCTAGCACTCTAAACATAGTTCGGAAATTTTTCTTCGACACAACTTGCGATTGAGTTAGAATCCTAGGAGGGGAAGGTGGGATCGAACACGTTCGCCAGAAGTATATATAGAAGACGCGTCTTGCAGTTGCTCAGTTGTCGTTGACACACAGAAGCGTGTGGTGTCGCAAAATTTTGTGCATGAATTGATCAAGCAAAGCCGTTCTAAAATAATTTTATAACGCTTTATCTAACATTCTGTAATTTCAGTTCCAGAAATAATCTTTTAAAGAATTTCCATGCAATCTAAAATTTATTTGATATTGTGCTAAATATAAACGACCCTGGTCTCAAAAACTTGTTTGGTGAGCTTTCAGGATCCGCCGAAACTCAATCAAATTTGATCTCTTCTTGGCACCAAGATGGAGACCATAGCAGTTATGCAGGTGAGTTAACTATCTAATAAATGTTTAAGACAATTGAAAACACGCCTTTAATATTCTCGTTAGATTAAAACTAAATTAATATGTATAATTATTTGGCGCCCAGATAGGATCTTTATTCTTTAAAATAAGTAGCAGCAGATGCTTTCGACCTTTCGTACTACCTAACATAATAAGCAACCTCAATATCCACGATTCTTTCAAAACCGCGTGAAACCTCAACAAAAATTTGAACCTTATCAGATCTTTGTAACTTTGTGCGCTTCTTCTGGACGGTGGTAGTCCTATCATATCATACCTAGTGATTTCGGCGCTGACGAATAGGTGGTGTACCGTGTGGCCTGTCGTCGATTCTTGTAGGACTTGTACTTTTCGTGACTTGTCCACAGCACCACAGGAGATCTAAAAACAGGTCATTTGACCGGATCTTTTTAAAAATGAAGATAGTTTAAAATAGCTACTAGACTATTTTAAACTATCGTTCAATATGGTGCTAGGCATTTCAATTCTGAACATATATTTCTTCGTAGCTTTATCTTGTCTGTTCCTGAACGCGTTAATGCTCTCATATTAAAATTATTTTAATCCAAACCCAGGTTGTATCATCCCGACATGGTAAAAAGTAAAGCTAGACTCCATATTCGCAAATCGTTGGATTGACTTACAGTTTCCCACAAAACAGGTGTAACACCTGTTGTGTGCATTATGTACAACTGTACATAATGCTTACAGCTTACACAGCTCGCATAAATTGTCTTCTGACAATTCTGACATTTTAGGCATTTAATTGGTTGCTTAAACAGCTAAATTATGCTTTATAATCTATGGTGTAGTGATATATCTTGATCAATATGGGATTTGTGCTGTAAAAGTAGGGTTATATATAGTTAGGCACTTACCTTTGTGCTTTGTCCTGCGAGGGCACTGCGACAGCATAGTGCACGCTCTTTGTTCTTTTGAGGTTCGATTCCCTGTTTGTGTGGAGAATGTTTATCTGCTCTCGTCTGCTATTGTTTGATATGAGATACCTAAGAAATTGTATTGATAGACAACAATTGTTTGTTTCGTAAACTCAAATTTAGCACCAAAAATGTTTGCACTACAAGCTTTTGCAACATGTGTGTATACTGTATATTTATGACAAATTATGAGCATGTACAGTGACATGACAAAATTACAACTCTGTCGCGCTTTAGCTGTGAATAAAATAGGTTAAAAATTTACTAAAAATGTTATTATAATCTATTATCAAATAATAATGATTTTGCGCATTTTTATTTTATATTATGCTTCCTTATCAGATCACACTGCATGCCTCACAAAAGAAACGGTCCCACGCATTACAATTGTAATTAAATGTACGATTTACTCTGCCCGTTAAATGCAAGGCATAGACAATCTACTGATAAATTCTCTATTTTTGGTATACTGAATTTACACCGAGAATACATTTTTATCTTTTAACAAATGAAAAATCTTAGTACAATTGATATGACATCGGAATATTTCGGCGATAATATTCTCCGTTGCATGTGCTCACGTTTGTCAACTTGTCTGTGACATGCAAGTGTCAGGCGGAGGAGCGGTTCATGGGAGTTTTAGACAGCTCATTCCCAAGCAATTACACTGGCAATTTAATAATTTATTCCAGCTGTGTAAGCACTTTCTAGACATGTTGTGTGGGAAATAGTAAAGCAATAATTAATCGATTAGAAAATGTGGAGTTTAGATTTTTTACACTCATTTTAATACCGGTTATTATCATTTGAAGTTGAAACAGACTTTTATATTCTGCAAACTATATTTAAGTTCATTCATGCGATCGAGTATCATTGGTTTTGCAGTAGAAGGTGTATTTGTTGTTTAATACGTTGATTCAGATTCCAGTTTTATTGAATACTAATGGGGTTATTCTTGACCGTTCTCCTACTTTAATATCACAACTTCAATTCAGAATTGTAAAAGACTGAAAAGTGACTGAATGAAATGATGTGTTGATTGTTCGATACTTTTAACGCCTCTTGTAATTTAGAGTTCTGATCGAAGATATTCTTTCAACCCTGCAATTGACAGGTTTCATTCAGATTTCGAAAAAATGACTCTATGTTATACGTAAGGACGCCCAAAAAGTTTCAGAATCGGATGTGTGGTTGCGAGCGTCGAAGTCTTGAGAGCCGAAGGCCGAGCTTCCCTGGCGGCTCGCAAGGCTGCCCCGCCACGATATCACGTGATACACGCGTGCAGCGATCGTGTGTGTGTGTGTTCGTTTGAAACTCGTTGCGGGTACCTGCTGCACGACGCCCCGCCCACTCTAGGGTCAACATCTGGCATATACATTCATGCCATTCAGAAAGTGCGTCATGTTTTGAACTCACAGCTTTTTAGTGCAAAGACGGTGTCTGACACCATGATAACTTTACTCGTATATCTAAACAGATCTAAGTTTTTCAAATATCATTCAACGAACAAACGAAACTGAACTAAGTCCAATAGCTTTCTCACACGACCCTAATATCGAAGACCACTATCAAGTAATCGGGGAACTTCGTCATCATAAGACTGGCAGAGTGAAAAAAATTAGTTCGGTATAGATAGTCCACCAAGATTGTTTCATTTTGATACTAGTAATCAAATGAGATGCTCCATGATGTTAAATACGTACATACCCCTGAGATTGTAGCGCCTGCGATTTGCAAACTACACGTGAATTTCCTACTAATGCTTCGACGTGCACACGTGAAGCGTGCGTGATGAAGCTCTGGACATGCGTGCTCGCAGCACTCGCCGATGCCAGAAGCCTTCCGTTGTAGTGGCACAAGTGCAAGCGCTATAATTTCCTCGACCGCACTCAGCTATTCGCTGTCGCGAGGCTCACTAATTTGTTTGTTACTGATTTTATGTGAGGGCTTTTAATTGCTTGGAAGTCATAGGCGCATTTGTCATATTCGACGCTTATCAAAACGACTAACCGCCATTTCTAAAAAAATAGAACACGGAATTTTGTGTTCTGCCACTTAGCAAATTTGTTTCCTGAAACCTCATAAAATATTATTCTACTGGTAATTTGCTCCTTCATAGATGTGACATTAAAAAAGTCAACGTTTATAGCACAAAGTTTGGTTATCGCAAGCTTATGATGACACTGCATTTTATTCACCGTGATACGAAGTCTGAGTCATGGTTTAGCCCGCACACTTGTAACGGATGAGCCAAAAGAACGCGCAGGCAGCTGGATTCTTCTCTCCTCCATAATGCGTGCCGGTGCGAGTTAGCGTGTGCAGCCAGTAGCTTCCAGGCTTTCATTTGAGAATGTGGTATAGTTGTTGTTGCTCTCTAATATGTGCATCGATTATGTGATTATTCGCCGAGGATTTATATCAGAGTAAAACTATTGTACGACGAGGTCAGTTGAGCTATATGAATAAAATTTTTGCTGCCCTGTCTTATCGGTTATATTTTGTCAATTGATGCGTGCATAACACTGTGTAGGGAGCTGGCTAGTGTGAGAAATCGATGCGAGGAATACAGTTGTTGGCTTACTGCAAAAGAAATATTCATGTGCTCATCGACTGCATTGTTTCGTTTCAGTTTACGTTGAATAACGTAAAGTTTCTGTAGTGTTTCAGGTTTCCTTGGAGCTTGAGCCAACCATCACAATTTGAGAGCTAAAATGTCCTCTGTCTTAGCATAGCAACTTCAGTACTTAGCACGGTCTTGTAGCCATGTAGAAAGCATTGTTAGTGAGAACGATGAACAATACATGCTTCATTTAATCGTACTAATTGGCTGTTAGTGACTACGAAAAGATGCCTTGCACGTGTCTCATCATTCAAAGATCAACCTTAGTTAAATCATACTCGGTATCTTGACCATGATTATTAACCAATGCATTTTTATGGCATTCTTATTCACAGTTATTCGCATCCGATACTTCGTTAGTTCCGTGTCTTGTATGGTTAATAAGGTTGATTTTCTGGTCGTTTGCTCGTAAACACGAAGTTGAAGATTTATATACAAGCATAACCTATTGCAGACTGCAGAGAATTGTTATTAATTATTTCAGGATGGGAAATATATGATCAATTCCACAAATCTTATTGGATCTCAAAGTCTGAAGCTGCATTTTCCTTTTTGTTCACTTTTAGAATTAATTTTTGGAATTTTAGAATTAATCAAGTTGTCATACAGGATCACTTTTTACAATATGAACCACCATTCCTAGAATTACACTCTGCGCCACAGGACATTCTATTCAGTGATTCATGGTTGCTATTGAAATTTTAAGATCAGTCCACGTGTCATTCCTATGGCAACTTGATACTTATTAATAATATGGTTGAAATGTCAATTGAATTTCTGATAAATGAAAATAAGCGACAAATTAAGCCTCCTGGCTGTCTCCGTGACAGAGCTAAATTATCCTCCACGTTCACGACATAATCACAAAATCCATTTCCTCTTCCATTGCTTGTGGTGATTTTAACTAAACGTTTTGTTTACTTAATCAACGTGCATTAGCGCAAGTCACATGATTCTGAACAGCATAGTAACGACTGGTTCTCTCAATGACATAGATCAGGTCGTTGTTATTTTTTGCTCCATCTGATACTCGACGTACAAAATTGTTAACCAAAAATATTAGTCCTGGCCGTTGATATGTGCTAGATTATGTTGACGTCGGTCAATCAATGGTCAGGCCATAAAAATCTGCTAATACGTGCATTCCTATCGCAGGAACAACCATGTGGTCTTTGCTGAATTTATTTAAAATCATCAAACAAAGATCCGGCAAACATGTTGTTCGAAACTGCAACCGGGAACCTAAAATATGTGAGCTACCGAGGAGCTCCGTTACACACACGCCCTTGGCGTGACAACTATTCAGATTTATTGTCAGTGTTGTAAATTTTGTATTATATTCATTAAACTTCTTCAATTTAGCCAGACTCGACGGATGTCGCCGTCGCGTGCGTGGTTCGGGTTATCGACCCTAATGCTTTGTTCCGTTCGTTTCGTAATGTCCAACATATTTATCATGACTGATCTATGTATAGTACTCGTATATATACTCAATTTCTAGCATAAATTCGTTTCTTTCTACTCTGTGGACTTAGGAGAAATATGAAGAAAGTAGAATTGTGGGAAGATGCAAACACTAGCTAATCCGCGTTCGGGTTTCAAATCAGTCGCTTCAGCCTGACAATTTTGATTTAAAATTATCATACGTACAACGCACAAAAAGTCAAATATTTTTAGGCAGACAACCCAGCAGTGTGCTATATGAAATATTGCACGTTTGCTAAAACTAGGTGAATTATATAGTTCTTGTGTTTAAAAGGGGCCAACACAATTAAAGACCTAATTTAAAATTTTGTTTCTATTATAATGATATAATGTAGATCTTTAGGAGTTCAGAGACGCGACACACGCGTAGTTCCGAGATGTTCATGCAGTTCCTTCTTGAGCAATTATAGCCGCGGCTGAAACATGCATTCCAACTTTCACTCACAGGCGCTGAAACATTGCCAACTTTCCAATGGAAAGGTTGAAAGCATTAATGACTGCGACGAATTTCCGAGATGTTCATGCAGTTCCTTCTTGAGCAATTATAGCCGCGGCTGAAACATGCATTCCAACTTTCACTCGCAGGCCCTGAAACATTGCCAACTTTCCAATGGAAAGGTTGAAAGCATTAATGACTGCGACGAAGGAAATGACCATGGAACATTGTTACTAAAATTACGCTCATCATGATGCGCTTGAGTATGATACGAATGATTCTAACAGTTGTCAGTGTTAAAATGTTATTATTGATCGTAATTATTTTAATTTAGTTAGGTTGCGACCGTAGCGCCTTAGGCTTTACTCAGAGTATTCGCGTATATAAGTTGTCGTATGAAATAGGCTACGGCAAAAATCGTACAATCGTACAGATTGCAATGAAACACTGGTACATTTAATATTAAATGAAGAATTCAGGTTCACATCCTAAGTTAACAAAAATCTCTAGTGTAACCTAAGCTGAAAATCTATCAGTTTACACGAATAAATCTCCATATTCACCAGAAACGTTGATCCGTTGCAGTTCCGTTGAGTAGGACGACTGTCATGAACGACTGTACTTCACTCGCACGTTTGCGGCCGAATTGCCATACGGCCGCAAACTTGTTCTTTCTCCATAGCTGTTGTGTCTCGCTGATGTAGATGGCTCGCGGTCAGTCTGGCGGTAGGTTTTTTTTTCATAACGACCGTACCTCGGAATAGTGGCGTTGTCTTCATCGTCGATGGTTTTACTCCAAGCTCTTTGCCGTACTTCTGCTGTTGGTGATCGTGACTGTACCGCTACAGACGATGACTGAACGTATTGTTTTGATGACCGTACCGATTACAATTGTTGCTCAGTGCTCGAAAACTTGAACCTTCTGATTGCCGGCGTTACAATCGTTTGACGTCTCGTGGCCTCTCACGTTGTCTCACGACTGAGTCGCAGCCGGAGTGTTCATGTTGACCGTACATAAATATGTCGAAGTCGTGGCCGCTACGTGTAGATTTAGACGCGTTTACAGAAATCATAGTCGCCTCGATGACTCTAGTTTTTTTTTGCGACCGTTCGAAAACGGTGAAACCGCCGGCCTTATGTCCACTGCCGTCGTAACGTCCACATAGCAGATTGCAGACCGTGCTAGTCATCGTGACTTCGGAATAACAAACTTTGGCGCGAATTTTAGGGTCTTTTAATAGACCGGCGGTCCTTATATAGACCTCTCGAAGGACCCTAATATGTATAGACCTCTTATATATTAGGGTCCTTCTACGTATGGACTTCTCGAAGTGACGCCGAGTTTCTCAACAGACGTTTCCCTCAAGATAGGCTCACTAACGTTCAATGTAAACAAACAACACCCGGTCCCTCGGCCGCGAAACAACGGCGTCTTAGACACTCGATATCGCTTCAACACACATTCCTACTTTTCTCACCACCTACACACAAGCTATGTTCAATATTATAATTGAAAATAAAGTCAGGATTACCTACGCTTTATGCATGTATAGTTGAAATTTCATTGAATAATATTCACTTATTCATGGAGCACCCCACTGACATGCTTCAATGAAGATAGCACGGTAAGAGGGAGGAGTACTAGCCGAAAAATAATATAACTCGATCAAGTATATATAGGTACTCACTGCAGTGAGTGACAGAGAGCGCATTTTCTCGTTGATGAAAACGTGAGGTCACAGACGGACAGACAGACAGACAGATGGACATGGCAAGCACAATAGTGTTTTTTTTTCCACAAATGAGAAAATGCGCTAATAATGATGATGCTTGCATGCGCCTTGTCATCGGTATCCTTTACTTATTCGTGACGTTCTTTATTACGATACCTCGGATATGCATGCTTAACCATTGATGATAATTCGTGAGTGTGATGCGTAATATGCTTAACCATTGATGATACTTTGTGTGGGAGATGCATGTTGCATTCAATATACGTTTTGCATTTAGACAACTCTTAAATGGTGGTATTTAATTAATATTCTCAATATATCAAAATGCAATATGATGCCCATGCCTTCTTTTGAGAGCTTAATAAATAATGAGACCAGAGAACGAAAAATTTAATTTAAGACTGAAGAAAACCTGACTTTGCACGCAGTGCTAATGATTTATTCTTTTATCATCTTGACAGTTTATAACTTCCGTGATCATAATTTTAGGTTCCACGACATTTTCATTTTCCTGAGATTCAGATATACATGATATACGTAATCTTATCCATGCGCTACGTCTTATTTGTGTTCGCACATATCACGTGATAACGATAGTACGATGGAACGTCTTGATACAAGCGTGCGAAATAGATGCGTATTTGACTTACGTGTGTACGTTTGTATATTCCGAGTTTCACTTGAACATTTCATCGTCGCAATGAATATTATTCATATAAATATTTACTGATCGCTCGGCAATCAAAGGTTATTAAAGATCATCACTTGTGACACAATGGTAGTGAGATTTGAGCAACATTTAGCAGTATGGACAGAGCGCGATTTTAAAGCCGCATGAGCGCAGTGTACTGTGCACCAAACCAATTATTAAAATATTGTCTTGCTTTAGATGATCGTGTTACGTATTCCCATCTATATGAGGCGAGACACTTGTGTCAGTGTCGTGATGGAAAACGAAGTTGCGAATCTTAGTGCTGATGCTATAATTCATGCTAATGAGTTGGATTATTAGGGATGATCAAATGTTGATGATTATTATTGATCAATATTATTGAGCTTGGTGATTAATTGATCAAAAGATACTGTGCATAGAGTACCTACGAGAATCATTTCGATTTAAAATGAAACGATGCTTATGAGTCGGGAATTACAGTATTTTAGTACAGTATCCTCATTCTCCTTTACATGTAAAGTTTTTTCCTGCTAAGGGCAAGTCATTGTAACTACAGGTTCATGTTTATACTTACTGGGGCTTTGCCCTTACCAAACGTGTTCCAAAATCATATGCTTCATCCACGCATATATTTTAGTTCTTATAATGGTGAACTCAAGGCTGCGTTTCCTGCTACACCCTCAATCTCAGTAACCGTTTCCCAGTAACCTGTAGTCTGTTCGCAGCAATTGTCTGTACGACAGAGCAGGCCTATAATGATCATACTCATCAATGTATTGTTTGATTCTTAGCGCTACTCTGGTTGCGGGTGTGGATGTATTTTCGTGTATTGTTGTGTTTTTTTTTGTATTTTGATTGACTTGCGTATCATTCGATTAATTTGAAACAAAATCTTATAAAAAATGTATTTCGTTGCATTATTTGATATAGGGTACGTACCAGTGCATATACAGTATAAACTATTATTGTATGATGTAGAGCGGTAATATCGTCGACTGTATTCGAATTCTTCGAATTATTATAGTGTTTCACTTGATCACGAAGCGTATTATTGACTTATCTATTAATTCATTAAAATATACGTATTATTATGCGTAAGTTGCAAGTATGGTTTCTCGGTCACGGCGAAGCCTGCGCTAGCGCCTCTCGCCACAGCGTTCTCGCCGCGCGCTGCGCTATTTTTACCCTAACGAATATCAGCGGCCGGTGCTGAATTTAAGGAGTAGTGATATATTAAGCATATCATACTGGATCTATAACCTGCAAGTATATTTTCCTTGTATATTTAGCTTATATTTTGGAAGTAATCAGTTACCAGGCTGGATCTATCTTGAATGCGTGGACTATCATTCTTAGAACTATGCCCTGTTGCNCAAATCCTGTCATTCCCAACTCCATCGTTGGGAACCCACTTGATAATTTTGAAATTAAAGGACCGTAATTGAAGAAAGAATCGTCCAAACCTATATCATACATGGAACTCCCGTTCAAGTCATTTTTTGAATTTGAAAAGGAAACTTTGGTTTATTACTTTTGAATATATATTTGCGCTGCTTGGCACGATATTTAATGTGTGCCGTAGGAACGATTTAAGTGTTAGGAATGATTTGCAATCGTCATTCTGGTTTGTTTTTATTATTTGACACCTAATGAGACTCCTAACTATAATTAAATTACGACTCTTGCTTTCAAGAAATCCTTGCATCTCGACAATTCATACGCACTACTCAAAAAGCTAGGGAGAGCTTTGGGAGGCTCCTTGGCGCGTGTCTTAGCTCGTTAGAATTCATATCAGTTCTTGCGTTACTCGAGGCTTTATTTCCAAGTGCGTGTCTTCATATATTCGTGTATATAATTGCATTTTGCTTTAACCCGGCTCAGTCTCGCGTGCGAATTGCCCACGTAACTCGTGTAAGCGACCTCGCGTGTATGTGCTGCCGTTCATATCCATCTGTCCCTTTTTCGTTCTCCGTGTACTATACTTATATGCTAACGCTGCTCTTCCTTTGTCAGCATCATTTGAGAGTTTTCACTTCGTGTTGGTGTGAAACAATTTTTTATTCAATAAATTTTACATGGTCGAAGACTGCCACTTTGTTGGTGCTCGTTATATTGTACGATGTCTGGTGCGATATGGCTCCATAGCTGATGGGCCAGCAAACCTTGTGTAGGCTATTTATTACTTATTTACCTCTCTAACAGCCGTACCTAAATACAGCAAATGTTGTTATAAGTAAAACCCGGTGCAATATTTGGTGTTAAAGATAACTATTGAAAGTCGCGAAGTTTGCAGGGAAAGAGCATCTGCGTGGATGGTTTTTGCACTATGACTATGAATGACAGTGAATCCTCCGCCGATCGAGGTGGATGCATTATGTATGTCAAAGCGATGTACGGTCATACATACAAGAAACGTCTTTCTCTCCTTATAAATAATGCAAGTGAAGAAATTGTGATCAATACTAGTCCTTTATGCTCTTACCTTCAAACTTGCGTCTGCTGACCGTCAGTGATATTATTTTTACATGACTCGGTGTGTGTCGGTGCAGGATTTATCACTTCCTTATTTATCACCTGATGCTGCTGATATTCTGTTTCCGTCATATAATAAATTATCACAGCATAGTTAAACGTATGCTTGATCATGCCATTTTCTCGAGTGCCCCGACACGAATTTGGGGATGTAGCAAAATATGGATTTGGTGGTTTTCCTCTCGTACCGGGCGTGTACAGAATTTGAGTAGCAACTTGGGCCGTTGTTTGTGTCACTGTAATTTGAGTCTAACAGCTAGTGGACTTTGGACGGCATCAAATGCACTAGTTCAGCATGGGATGTTCGACTTTGTCTGGCATATATTTGTGGAGAACACCTGTGCCTTGTTATTGACTCGTCGCTTTTCGACCGACGATTTGGTGGGCACAGTTTCATGTTGGGTTTATTCCGTATTGTTTACTCGCCTTCAATTATTTTTATTAACATATTTAAATAGCAATGCAGTGAAATCGGTTCGCAAAGTTCACGCATTGGATCTGAAGATTCACTTGCGCCACAATCTTGTATCGACTCAGCCAGCGAGGCCCATATAATTTGGTCCTCTTCTCTTAATAATTGGTATGTGGCAATGGATGAGTTATTCCGTATGTGTGGGGTGTCTGCAAGTGTCATAAGCACTGTCTGTGCAATGATTGCTCACGCTCCGGCATTGCTTAGTTCGTAGCACATTTATGTTATCTTGTCTAGATATGGAATTCGTTTTGACGCGATGTTATTTCCTGATACATAACTTTATCGCGAAAAATGGTCCTTTTTTTTTGTCAATTATCCTACAATTTTCGCCATAAGGCGTGGGCTGCCTTATAAATATTAATTCCGTTGCAATGGTCTTGATTGCACCGTAATAATCTACCACTGGCTTCTAATCCGACGCATGCTCTTCATTATGGATGCAAGTACAACAAATTACTTTACAACGACCGTGTGGGGGCATTAATGACAGTGCCGCTCTAGAAATACGATCAGCTTTTTCCTAGATCAAGGTTGGTGTTTTGCTCAATAGTTCTGTGTGGCGGATAAAGATATATTGCCAATTTAGGATTGACATTGGACTGGTGGTGGATTACTTTTTGAAAAAAGAATAATTTTGATAAATGTTAAACGGCAAGTGCAAACGCAGTCTGATAGTTTATCTATTTATCTTTTCAAGCTTGCCTGCAACTCCTGATTATGATGGCTTACTGTAGCCAACATTTACATTTCACATTTTTTGTAAAATATGAACGAAAAAACTCTGAACTGCAATTCAAATACGAACGCAGACGAACAATAAATTTGTATTTGGAGGTGAATATTGGCGTTCCTTAAGAACATGCTAGAATTTTATTACTGACTAAACAAAATGAAAAAATATGCAGCAAAGAATGAGAATATTTACAGGAGCTACTAAAGTTCTAGTAGATTTCACAATCATAAAATTTGCGATCATTATCATAATCGTGAATATACTGCCTCTTGAAGTGGCACACGTTTACACATAACATATACATATACATACTCTATCATTTTTACTTATCTTTGTCAATATTTTTTTCACTCAAGTTGGCGCTGCAGAGTGTATCTATATTACCAGGTGAACGTGGCATATTGGATCGGAAGGCCTGAAAATCCGAGCCATCCGTGCTCAAGGTTAAGTTTTATATACGTTCGTGATGATACCTGCAATAAATATAGATAGTCGGCAGCCATATAACCATCATCCACCCAACCCGTGGCTCACAATAAAATTGCATACTGCTCTTCACACGCAGTTTACACACACACACAGACAAAACTGATCAAAATTATATTCTCTGGCTCATAAAACAGAAATCTATGCAAAGATAAATTCATTAAAGAATGACAGGTAAACACGAAAAGATCAGAGAAAAAATTCAAATGAGTACTTTTTCAATCGCTGAAATACAGAAGCATATATTTTGTCAAATAACGAGTTAATGGAGGATCTATTCTCCCATTTTGTTAAGTGTTTGTATAGCAATGGAAGTTCTTAAAACAATTGAGTGTGGTTTGGAGGGCGGTTCGGGGAACATTTCGCTCTTTAATGGTTTTAAAATTGTTTATTATGTGCCTAACTTTCACCGTCCTGTGACCACCATTAAAAAGTCCGCTTCGAAGAACTGGCATTCCGAAAGCGGAGTAAATAAGAATCTATTAAAATAAATGGGAATTTTAGAAGCGAATCGTAGAATTTTCCAATAACCTTTCTGGAACACTGAATTAACATAACAAATTTGTCATGCTATATGTTTTACCAAACACTAAATATCTCAGCTTACTCTATTTAGCCGTAGTTGGCGAAATTTGCAGAATAAAGCAAATCCTGCAAGTTTAAAAACTTGTCCTGCAAGGAGCTTAGCTGCTCATAAGTCATGCGCTGCAAGGAGCTTAGCTGCTCATAAGTCATGCGCTGCAAGGAGCTATAGGTGCTCATAAGTCATGCGCTGCAAGGAGCTTAGCTAAGTCATGCGCCTCAGCTCCAGATCAACGTTTGTCTCATTGTCATGCGAGTGCTCTGCTCTCGGCACACTCAAGAATTTTGACAATCTGTGGATTCATTTACGAGTAAATAACAGAGCACACCATGTATAATTAAAGTAAGATTCAGAAATAACGCTATAGTAAGGTTGATGTCTCTCCTAAAAAGGTGCCAAATAATGCATGTTCGCAATTATGATGAAGTAAGAATCATAATTATCGCTACAATAATGATGATCTAGATGCTTCTAGAAAGGTGTCGAATTTTGCAATCCACTTCAAATTAAAGTTGCAAATCAAGATTTGAATAATATGACAGGCTTTCAGTCCTGAGCGGTTTCATAAATGTCGATTGCTAAACCTGATATAATTGAAAAGAAATATTTTATATATGGATCGGCACTTCCACGTGCATTCATTTTTGTCAAGCTTAGACTTGCCGGCCTCAGAGCGTTGTTAACTTGAAACATTTGGTATCGAAAGACGCTGAAATATTTTCATAGCTCCTTGTAAGAAAGCGTATAATATCGATAAATTCAGTTCATTTGATTTTTATACTTCAAGGAAGTGTTAAATACTGTCTGCATTGCTAAAGGCTTTGTGTTGCGAAGACATTGCATTTCTGCGTAGTAAATGTGACCTTCACTACATGACCTTCACGTGTGTTTAGAGTTGCACATATCGTCTTTGGGGAATAAATTTTTTTGGACAGGTGAATTCCCGTAGAGACTATAAGGTTATGGTGAAGCTGTTTTTACAGGCATGCAAGCTCCACGTGTTGTCTTAAAACCTGAAGTGCATCGTTTGAAGCTTACTATGTAATCATTGAGTTAAGTTATTCGTTTAGCCATTTGTCAACAAATATATAAATAATAATACTTAGTGTAGAAACAACTTGCATAGAAACTCATATTTTCTATAATCTTGTTAAAATTAGGCCTACAATAATGAGATCCATGTACGATGATTTGATGAAGCGGTAGAATTGCGCTGACTGTTCCTCCTTTCATCACGATTAATGTCTGTATTTGTTTACGCTTGAGAGTGCTGCGTATTTGACCTACGCTATTTACGATCGCCTTATTCATAATTACCAGCCTAATTGGAGCCGCCCCAAGATCCAGTTTATTTATTAAAGGTAAATCACAGTCGGCACGACGCTGTCGAGTCCTTGAGCCTGTTTTTCCTTCCACGTCTGCAAACTCTCTGCGCCCGCCCCACGTGTTTACATTCTAAGCATAAAAACGTAGAACTAAACATGCCAGATTGATGGATGCTTCTCTTGTACATTCTACGAATACAAATGAAGTATATCGTTCAACAGAATGATATATTTTTCAGTTCTTTTTTCTAATATTTAAAACAAAATTTACGAATTAACAGACCGATAAATGTTTCTGTTGTATATAAAAAATAAAATAAAACATATGCAACTGTTGGAATCAATCCTGGACACGGAACTCGACAAATATTTTTTCCGATATGATATCTCCCCCTTTTAAATAACTAGCATTCCTACAAAAATGCCGACTTTTTATTCTAGATCGATTGCAATTCACCATATATACCTACGTATTTTTTGTTGCGTTTTGTTATTAGTGCATTGTTCATAATGTTGAATATTCTTTTAAGTGTTTTGTTTATCCTTCTTGTGTGACGCACAGCGCAATTATTGCCCGTTGTAGGACCGACCCTGCAAGAGCTTCGGGCCGTCGCCCGATATTTAGCTTGTAAAAAACGCGGCCTAAAACCCTTTTTTTCTCTCATTAATATTGTCTGCATTTAAATGCTCTTGATACTAAATAGCCCTTGTATTTTGTTCTGAAGAGAAGTAGGTGCCCAGCCTTCACTTATTAAGCACTAGCTGTGATTATACAAAGTAACGCGAAGTCTACAACTGCTTACATGAGCGTGTGTCCGATTTTGCCATGTAAATTATATTGACGCAAGCGTTGTAATAATTTTGATGATATTCGATGCTGTTGTTGGCTATACAGGTGATGCGTACAAAAATTCAGAGAACAAAGCGCCTGGCTTTACGTATACAGTATCTACGTCTCGGGCCCAGAGCGCATGTGTCTACATTGAAAACAATAACAAAGAATGTGCGTTCGACGGAGTCAGGTTTAAGGGCCTTATGATAAATTAATTAGGCTTGTTTATGCCGTGTACAGCCACGCTGATGACAAAACTATCAGCAATATATTCTCTTAGAACTAATGAGCTTTTGTAGTGAACTCATTGAAGCTGCATGGCTTTTCTTGCGATGCTCCTGCCATATGTTGGTGGTAATTATAAAAGTTTCTTTCTCCCTTAAATGCGTTTGCTCATTGATACGAGTCTGTTTCAAGTCTATAATTGCAAAGCTTTTCATTGCATGATTGTTGGCGTGGTGCTGTCGCCAGATCTTGAGCGGGACGGTCATCCTGTCTTGATAACGACATTGTCATTGTTCGTGCGCACTCATTGAGTGCAGGATGCTGCATGAGGTCATTTATATCCCTTTAACTTCACTGCCCGACTGACGTCTAGATCTTCGTAAACGTATTATTTCGAGACACCGAATTTATTTCAAAGCGTGGCTACTGGAATTTCGGCTTATAGTTCACGTGGGAATGATAATGTGGCGACTAAGAACATAAATAAACCTACTCGTGCATCGCAATTCCCATAATTTCGCTTCTACCTAACGGTGTCGTAATAGGCAAGTGCGTGGCATTCCAGCTTAGGCTGTTAGCTAGCTTATTTGCGGACGCTTCATTTTCCGTGCGAGTGTTTAGTCGCTACTATTGCTCTTTTCTTCTATCGAAAATATTCATTTTTGCAGTTAGTGTGTCTTTAATTTTACGTACTGCGCAGTTAATGTGATGACTCATTTATCCTTATTGCTTTTGCTGAAAATATCCGAATACGTCGAAACGAAGATAAATTCCAACTTTTAATGGATCGTATTTCTGACTGCAAGTAAAGTAGAGCTTACTATTGATGAGTTGCGTGCATGCAAAGTTAATTCATCATAGACTGATTCCAATTGTGCATGAATCATCAACTTGGCGCCAACGTAACGGGAGACGGGCCTCAATTGGACCATCGTTTTGTTACGTTTATGTTCGTTACCTTCTATCTTATTGGCATGGCCGCCCAATAATGAAGTTTGTGGCCACCTTATCTTATTTATAGGCGACTACCGGCATGTTGATCGCCGACTGTCGTCGTGTTCTAGAAAAAAACTCATTTGAGGGTACGGAAATATGCAAACGGCAAGGCTACGCCGACCAATATTCTACCTCACTAAAATAATATTATACTATACCTCACATTCCTTATGCGGAGATTCACTTATCCATGAGTAAACGTTACGTTTATAGGAATTTTGGGCTGCCAAGTTCAATACAATTTTGGCATTATATTGAATTGCAAATTACTTATTAGCTTTGTTTAAATTACTGATGAAGGCTAAACAAAATTTTTTCCGCGTCGAAAACTTACAACTTCAATCAAAATCTAATACTGCTTATGGTCACTATCGTATATAGTAAACAAATTCGCTATTGAGAATCTGAAGAATCTTAATATAAGCAAACCACGTCACCAGGATAGCGTGAGATTTCCTTACCCGACTGTCCTGTCTTGCAGATTCAGCAATAATTGATTTTTGCTTACGCCACTTATAACTGGGGGACCGCGTTCATTCTACGATACATTTCCTTCGGACCTTGAATTGCCGTTGCTTGCCTGAGGCTGCGACCGCGTACCATCCCAAGCGGTGTTGGACTTTAGCAGGCGCAGGTTCCAATCAAACATGACTACATAGATTTTGGCACTGTTCGTCTTGGGCTCAATATTTTCGTTGCGCAAGGCTTCATCTTGCCTTGTTCGTACCTTGGACTTGACGCGCCCAACCATCGACCTATATCGCGCGCACGCAGCGGCAACTAGCCAAGCGCTTTACGCCTCTCTTCATGCATGGTGATGCCATCGTAGGCATCGGCGTCGGTAGCGTGCATAAGGGCCATGAACGTACATCGGCGACACTTTCGTGCATCATACTACTGCTTTGGTCGACTAAATTATCGTTGCATCAGCGTTATTTTCATGCATCGGTGTTTTTATCGCTCATAGGCGCCATTGTCTTGCATCAGCACGGACAGCACCATTATCGTAAATCAGCCCCATTATCTTACACCAGCACCATTATCGTAAATCAGCCCCATTATCTTACACCAGCACCATTATCGTANCACCAGCATCATTATCGTACACCAGCACCATTATCGTACACCAGCACCATTATCGTACACCAGCACCATTATCGTACACCAGCACCATCATCGTACATCAGTTCCATCATCGAACATCATCATCATTCTCGTGCATGAGCGCCATAATCATGCATCAGCGCTTGCATCATGCTTGGCTAGTTGATGTTAATTTAAAAATATGTAAGGCACGATTTATTAATGACCTAAAATCATTACTGTTTATTGCAGAAAGTGTCACTCTATATAGTGTGGATATTTGTGTAATTCGGCAAAAGCTTTTCTTTTATGCAAGTTTGATTAAAGACAGGAGCATGTTTTTCATTAATAATTTTCTTATTCATTTTTTCAATGAGTCGAACAAAATTTCTTGCTGGCGCAAGAAATCAAAAAGCAGGTTATACCAAATGACACTTTAATGGATTGCGGCGTTTCGAAAATACAATTTTCATTATCAAGCTGGTGAAAGGTTTTGCTACACTTGAAATTGAACTTTGGAAATCACAGTAGGTAGTACAAATCAAGGGTATTGTGGATACAATTTGAAAGCTTGGATTTCAAATCGTTTCCACACCACTGTTTGATGATGATACAATTCCGCTGTTTGATGTCTTGTTTTTATTTGCAGGGCTTGAAGACGGCCTTCCAAGATGGCCGCCGTTGGTCCACTCATCAGTAACCGGAGGGACACAGGATCTTCCATTCAGAATCCCATTTCTGTGCCCTCGTCATCCATCGCTCAATACTGCTTCAACGGAAGCCAAGAGCGAGTTTCAAGTCCTCCAGCGGGAACGTCACTTGAATCCCCCAACCGATCCCAGAAAGCCGATAAAGTTGCTTCCACTTCTCCATCTCTCCATAAACTCCTGGTTGGATCTAAAAGCGTTCCAGTCGATTCCAAAATTTTAAATTTCCGAGAATTTGCTCCGCCAGTTCCTGTGCACTCAGGGTCTCCAGCAAAACAAACTTTTCCTTTACCTCCCGTGAGAACTTCTCCTCTGACTAGCCCAGTTACAAATTCGTCCCCGGGGCAGATATCGAGTTTCAATTCCAACATCAGTAACCATCGGCCGCTGGTCAAATCCCTATCGCCTACATATTCTTCTTCTCCCCACAACTCTCTTTCTCCTTCCGTAAGTCCCGTTTCAAATTCTCCTTATTGCTCCAACCCTTCTTTCAACCAGTCATTTTCGCCCGTTAAAAGTGCACAATTCCATAAACCTTTGAGTGGGCAGCGCTCTTCGCCGTCTCTCCACCGTCATGCTAGTAGAGCAACATTTTTGCGAACTCCTCCTAAGTCTCCGCTTCTTTTGACGAGCTCTTCTCGTAAACTATCTTGTCCGAAAATATCTCGAGTTTCTCCGACTCAGTTCAAATTTCAGCAGTACCATTACTCCGAAGTTCCCAAGTCAGATTCCGCCTTCTCTGAAGACATTTATGCTTACTCTCCCATACTCCGTGGATATTCTCCGGACTCGCCCGTTTCCCCACCAAAGCTCAAGTCGTCCGTTACTCAAGATTCTGGTATCAGTTACCCTTACGGTCTACACAAATCGGAGTCATCGTATTCTGAGCAGATCATCCCATGCAGGCAAACCTCAGTTTTGCCTAAGTCAAGGTCTACTATCTTTCGGTCAGACTCGGCTTATTCAGAAATAGAATATTCGTATTCAACAATACCTCAGTCTGAGTCATTCTGTTTGGAAGAGGAATACGCGTATCTTTCACTGCCCAAGTCTGATTCTACGTACTCAGAAAATATCCTTTATTACCAGAATCAAAAACAAAGAGATCAAATCCCTCGTTCTTTATCATCTTGTAGTTATCAATTTGCAAACAGCTGTGAAGCTGATGATCTCCAGTTTATAGACGAAGAAATTGGAGTGTCTTTTTGCAGTTCGGTGATTGGTGGTCGTTTCGGTCGATACCGAAGCTTGTCTCAGACGTCCGGCCCACGAAGGTCAAAAAGCCAAGCGACAGTTTGTCCAGTTTCCAGCGTGTTTGTGAAACCCTTATGCTCATCAAATCCAAATAACGTCACCATGCCTTCCCTCAAATCGATATTCAAAACACCACCCCGTCAGTCGGTTCCTGGCAAAGCTTCTAGGTACGAAAGAACATCTAAGAAAAGCATTAGCAAAGATGTTTCAGCTCACAGTCTTAGGCTATTGGACACGCCGGCGGGTCCCCAAAACTGCATTAGGAAAAGCCACACGGTCCTTGCACTGTCCTCTACAAGTGCGGCCTCTAACTGCTCAGCGTCAACCAAACTATTTCCGGGTGCTGAAGCAAACCAATGTAAAGTACACCGATGTCTGAGTAAAAACCTCCTCAAAAGCATAAGCCAGACTCTCAATTCAAGCATTGGCCAGAATCTCAACAAATCAGATCAGTTGAATCCACCTCGTAAACGCTCACGACGAAGGTCCCAACTTTCAGCCTTCCTGCCGCGGTCTCTGTCGCGTGCGTCTTCGATAGCTCCGTCTCTTGCGTCTGCTGGTGCGTCGTATCTCGGTTCCTTCATCGGGTCTCTGGGGAGTGGCGAGGACGACACCATCTATTGTCGTCTCTGCCTCATGGACGTCTCTGTCAACTTGATGTGCCAGCTTTCCTTTTGCCAGTGCAGGTTCTGCAGATTTGTGAGTATACAAAATTCCCTGGATGTATACCTACTATTCATAGTTTTTAAGCTTGATTTGAATTTGTACGAAAAGATGGCAAGTTTATTCCTTAAATGGTTGAATAAGGCTAAGCTTTTCGTTAATTTATCCTTTTTCGGTAGAAGTAGACAAACTGTTGACATGAAGTGCATGTCAGTAGAGAAAAGGTTAAATCTGCGATGTACCGTATTGAAAAATTACTTGGAAAATGTAATATTTATAGGGTTGATCATAAGCTCAGATCTGAATAATAAATCTGGAAGCACGTAAAAAATCTAATATTTATAGTTTGTTACAAACTCAAAACTGCATGAGAAATCTTAGGGTACTCGAAAAATCTAATATTTATAGAGCATTTGAGCTTGTTACAAACTCAGAACTGCATAAATAAGTCTTTGGGTATTTTAAAAATTCAATCGTTACATGTTTAGTCAAAAATTCTCTATCTAGTTCTAGAACTCAGATCGCACAAGACATCTTAATTACCGTGTATGTGGTCATTTCAGTGCATGGCGGAGTACGTGCGCGTGCAAATATTGTCAGGACAGCACCGCATCGAGTGTCCCGACGGCTCCTGCGACGCTCGTCGGGATGGCGTCGGCGAGCTCACCTCCGACGAGATCGAGGCTCTCGTCGGCAATGACTTACTCGCCGTCAGGAATAAACTCAAACTTGATGCAGGTGCTGTCCCTTGCTTATTTTTCTTCCATCAAAATTATCCTTCATTTCTTCCATAAATAGTTACCCTTCGTTTCTTCCATAAATAGTTATCGTTCGTTTCTTCCATAAATAGTTATCCTTCGTTTCTTCCATAAATAGTTACCATTCGTTTCTTCCATAAATAGTTATCCTTCGTTTCTTCCATAAATAGTTACCCTTCGTTTCTTCCATAAATAGTTATCCTTCGTTTCTTCCATAAATAGTTACTCTACGTTTCTTCCATCAATAATTACTATCCTAACTTTCTTCCGTCAATAGTTATCTTAATATATTAGACAGCCATGCATTCATATGAGTTTTGTCCGATATTTAGCCTCAATTTTATCCGGAATATTTATATGTTTTTTTCTACTTGCAGAGGTGACAGCTGATCCTTTCCGCGTGTTCTGCCCTCGGCCCGGATGCGCGACTGTCATCCGACTGAAGCAACCAAAATTTGCTATAGAAGCCAAACACTCAATTGGTCCTCAACCAAAGTCGAATTTCCCTTCACAAAAGTCTTCTAAATCCCTTTCACAGTCATTCGTTTCTTCTGCATCGCAATCTATTCCTCCTGTCCTACGACCGGTTCCTTCAGCACAGCCTACTATTATTCCTGTAAATTCTTTTGTTCCTTCTGTAAGTCAATTTATTCCTCCAGGCCAAAGACAACCTATTCCTTCCGTGCAATCAACATTTACTACAGACAAAGAAACCCACGTCATTCCTTCTAGCCCCGTTAACAAAGCCGAGGCTGCGACCTCTAGAACAAGACGCATTGGCACCACAGTAAACTTGTACTTGACGTCTCTCCCCGAGACTTCTGTTTTAGCGCAAAATTCATCTGATGCATTCATTTCAAGTAGAAAAAGTTTACCTGAAACGTCCCGTACAGGCTCATCCGAAACGTCCCCAAGTCTGAAAATTCAACCAAAGACGTCCCTTCCAACGGAACCTAGTTTCTCCAGGAAGTCTCTTTTTAATAAGAAAAATTCAGCTGAGTTGTCCCTTCAAACGGGCGCGGCTCAATTGATACAAACCAGACCCTTGATTTACGAGTCTCATCGAACGTCAATTTCTGCCGCTCGCGTGCCTTTCTCTGCAAAGAGATCCTCTGAGAGCGTTCTTCCTCTTTCCCATGAAACCGTTGAAGTTACTTCCGAAAATGATCTCATTAATAATAGTAATAGCTGTAACACTAGTATAAAGAATGACGCGTCAACTGTATCTTTGACCAAAGCCCCAACTAGTGAGATAGATGAGGATTTCTGTAGGTACGCTGAGATTGATGAGAAGAGCGCTATGTTACCGGAACGCAGAATATCCTTGGACGAGGTAAATATGATCAGAGATATAAAACGACCTAAAATCTTGCCGCTAACGTCATCTCCAAGACCGCTAAGACAAGCGGAATATCCTGCAGACCCAGACTTGTCTGCTGCCTTGGCAGGCCTTCAATCCCCTGCCGAATACAGGCCTTTTGCCGCGCTTCAGATGCCACTTGAATCTTCCTCCGACTTTAGGGTGTTGCAAGGGATCCCCGAGCAGCCGGACATCGAAGGTGTCATGTCAGGGCACGGGGTAACGTGCCCCACGTGTCAGCTCTCCTTCTGCCCCTCATGTGGACTTGAACCCCACGGGGATGCCGCGTGTGCTTCCTCCCTGCGCGCGTCCTCCTCTAAAGGCATCAAGCGGCAGTACAATAAACTGGTTAGTCTATGACATTATTATTTCCACACTTATGTCCACACCCGTGATGTGTACAATGGTAGTGGTATTTTTCTGTATTTAAGTTTCAAAGACAAGAAATATCTCCTTAAATTGAGAAAATGTTAAAAGTTTACCAAAATTTAAAACTTTAGAGGTGACTCGCATTGCTTTGGTGCTATCAGGAACAGGGTACCGGAGTTGACGGAATAATTTATAATACCTCGCTATCTCAGATGGGAGTTGACAGCAGCGACCTGCCTGGTGTGATCAAGTGCTGTCCCAACCCCAAGTGTAGGGTCCCTATCGAGCGCAACGAAGGCTGCGCACAAATGCAGTGCCGGGCCTGCAAACACACCTTCTGCTGGTACTGCCTCGCTTCTCTCGAGGTGAGTACCGCTACCTCGTAACCTTTACCTATCAAGTCATTTTATGAACGGTTTTCGGTGCCTCGGCAGTATAGTTACAACATATCAAATATGTTGATGAAATTTTTTAGGTTTCACCGCAGCACAATGCCGCGTAAAGAATCCCAACATATCGAATCTTTTTTGTGAAAGGCTTTTCCACGGCAGCACAGTGTCTCGTTTGCAAAATCAACATATCAAGTCTTGTTTGTAAAATGTTTCAAGTTTCACGGCAGCACCACTTTTGTTCATTAAGTTGCGCGTATAATAAATTCTATCTTTAATGTGGTTCAAATAAAACTCGGTAGATTTTCGCGTTATCTTTTATATTATTAAATAATGGCGTGAGAGCTGGAAATGATCAAAAGCAGATATTTTTTCGCTTTTTAACTCTTAGTACGACTATGATGCAACGCAGTTATCCGTTCACTCTCACTTCCTTACCTTCAACTCTTATGTTCCCTTGAATTCGCATGTGATTGCACAGCATCTCTTTTGTTTACTTCTATTGCTTTACTCTGACTTCCACCCATAATTTGTAATGCATTTACTAATTTGACGCCCACTATTATCGACATCTACCATATTTGACAACCTCATTATTTCTTAGTTAGTATAGTTGAATTTGACGCCATATCGTCATCTACCCTAACAAAATTTAGAGTCGCCCCAGCTTCTGGTAATGCAAATCAGAAGCTGCCGGGTCTGCAAATTTTCACTGGGTAGTTATATTTGAATTTGACGCCCACATCGTCATATTATCATCGCCTACATCGTCGACAATATACATCGTCGTATATTATCGACATCATCCGCATTTGACACCCTCATCGTCATCTAGTTATATTTGAATTAGATTACCACATCATGTTACAGGTATATTAGAATTTGACATCCACTCTGCCCCCCAGGAGGACTTCCTTCTACGTCACTACGACAAGGGCCCGTGCCGCAACAAGCTCGGCCACAGCCGCGCCTCTGTGCTCTGTCACCGCCTGCAGGTCATCGCTATATTCGTGAGTGTCGGGCTGCTTGTCTTCGCCGCTGCGCCCCTCTTGGTCTTCGTGGGGCCCTGCGTCCTCTGCTGCAGGAGCAAGAACAAAGAAGCGGCGCCCAACTCCAGTGAAGATTGTTGAGAGCGGCGGTTGATATCTTGTATATTGGTTCTCTGCTATTGTAATGGTAAATGAGTTTATAAATGTGGCCAGAACTCCAGTGAAGATTGTTGAGAGCTGCGGTTGATACCATGTGAATTGGTTCTCTGATATTGTAATGGTAAATGAGTTTATAAATGTGGCCAGAACTCCGTTGATGATTGTTAATTGTTTCATCTGAAGTATGTGAATTAGTTACCTGATATTATAGCAGGAAATTAGTGTATAAAAGCAGTCAGAACTCCAGTAAAGATTGTTGAGGACGGTGTTTGATATCATGTGAATTGAAACATTTATATTGTCACAGTAAATAAGTTTATAAATGTGTTTAGCTTCATGAATAATCATTGAGATTAAACTTCCTTTGTAATGCGCCAAGTTTTTTTTTTTTGCAACCGACTCGATGTTTGTGTTGAGCGACATCGTAGTTATGAAAAAAGGTTTAAGTTTTTAAAATCTTAAGAATCGAAGCTTGAAATTACGGCACAAATGATTAAAATTTCAGTTATATTGTAGTTTGGGGTTTCTCAATGTGCACTCATTCATGCAGAAGTGAACAAAACGTTTTTATCTGTATTTCTGAACTAACATGTGTTGTATTAAAGATGTAAGCATATTTAACCCGAACATATTTGCTTTAATTTTAGCATTTAATGTCTATTGTTGTAATAAATGCCAATAAATACTCTCATATTGCGAATTAACTTGATACAGTGTATTTATTTAGTTTGTGAATGGCTTCCTTGTATCAAAATACCATGAAATTAAGATATATCTATCTCATACGACTTACTCATGTTTGCTCACGTTTTACAGTTTGCATAATTTTCTGCTCTATAAGGTTATGTCTCATGTCGTTTGTCCTGCTAGGAAACCAGCGATTAAGAACTACAATAAAGGATCAGTGAAGTTTATGAATTCGCTGAACGTAAGTCATTTGAATCTGAATGCGTTAGCTGTGTAGAGTTTCTTCTTGGAATTTACCATTTTTAAACGCAGTAATAACTTGAATAACCTGGAACCTGAAATATCATCTTCCTTATTACCCGTCATCGAAACCATAGCAGTAGCAATAAATGTATTGGATTGTCCAGCTCGGCATTCCAGTCAAAATATGTATCTGTATGGGTATGGACTTGCCTAGGTAGCCAGAGATTGCAATGCTTTATGACGATTGTGTCAATGCACAATTATCACATTTTTTTATTCAAATTTGTATCTTAAGCGAGAAATAATGAGCGCTCTGGAGTCGCGAGTATTTTGGCAGAGGCAAATATTGAGTGCTGTGTTTGTATCTAGTGTATGAGCTGGCGGGTGATAATCATGGCATGATAATATCCATGGTGCACACTTGTTAATATTCCTGAAGGCTTGTTTGCTTAAAAACACTCAACGCATAACCGTGTTTGAACTACAATTTTGGACTATTCGAGTTTGTACGAGCAAATATCAAATACGTATCTTTAATAACAATAATTTCCCAATGTACGTTAATGAATAGTTGTTTGTTAGGAGTTCCAATAATTGGATGTAGGCCAAGTAAAAAAAAAACTTATACATTGCAAAGTAGTTACGAGGCCAACTGTGGGTGTGCATGCAACGCATGTGCATCAAGCTCAAAGTCATCTCCATTGTATAATCTTACTTTTGTTCGCCTATGAATGCATTTAAATTCGAACAAACTGCACGTAATTGAGTATAATTCTCCGAATCATTTCTCTTCTAGAAGACAGACGTTGAACCGTTCACCTTTCACCAGCCGGTGTGTGTTACTGAACTGATCTACAACTACACGGCCATCACACGTATGATGGTCCATCCTTTGTACACTAACTCACACACATTGAAATTATTTAAATATGCTAGGCGTAGAACTGCGCGCATTCACCCTTATCTTTCCCATTCTCTATAGTACTAAGAAAGCCACAGCTCAGTTGCATCGTGAGGTTGAACAGGGTTGCACTGGCCGCTCGAAATCTTTGATCTCTGTAGAAATAAGTGGAGCTTAAACTTAAACTTTTGTACTTAATAAATGCAATGATGATGAACTGTGCTGTTTTAACAGCTGTAGTGCCCTCAACTGCACCCTTAGTGCTTTATAGTGCATAAGTCGCCAGTAGTGAGTAGACTTTATATGAACTATCTAGTTAAGATCGATAAGCTTACAGGTCTCTTTAGTATTGAAAATATGGCTATTGTAGGTTCTCATCCCTCTTATATTCAATGGAAACGAAATGAACATCTTGCCCCTCCATTACTCCTAAGCAACGAGTTCCGTGAGGCTTTTCCTGCCTGGATAGGGAATAACTTGTTAGAGGTCAAATGTTGCTTAGCATTATTTTATGCTAAGCAACATTTTATGCCACTCACCCTACGCTTTCGTAACCACAATTTGTACATTTGATTAGCAATGATTAATAATTTAAATTTGCCTCTTAGCAATGTCATTGGATCGTGTTCGGCTTAGACTTAATCCGCTAATAGAAGCTGCGTTTCCTTGTATATTCAAACGAAGTGACGTTTTGGTGTACGGTAATACTTTATGTGAGGCGTTGCGTGTAATTCTGCTTTCTCAATCGAGAATTTTGTCTGCCGATAACAGTTGACCATTTCTTTTTGTCTGTATGGAATTTTTTGGCAAACTACACGATTTTATTTCTTATTTCATTTCATCTTCCTTTTGTGTATAATTTGGTTTCTATTTATCTTATTTGTTCCCATATGCAGAGCTGTAATTTTGTACGGAGAGGGTCTCTAGTGTGCGTAGTAAACTGAACTAAAAAGTGGTCCATTTTTAACCTGCGCACTTAACTTCCAATATCTGAGGCCGCGCTACGCAAATGCTTAACTACGTAAGACTGATTAGTTGCCGTCACAACAGCGGCTAGTCGAGAAGCGCGTGGCGTTTGCCCTGCATATGGCTGACAGCACCTAACAGGTCTTGCGGTCATTAAATGCGGACCCAAATACGAGATTATTTCGTATCGAGGGAGAAAAAAGGGCAATTTGTAACATCAACATTTTACCTTTCAGGAATCCTAACACGTATACAACTAATGTGAAGTCAAATCTAATATATTAACAGACTCGCGATAAAACACATCCACAAGACAAGCTCACTGAAAACCTGGAATATGAGCAATAAATTATATCAATAAAGCTTTTTAAACGTACATGCTTCATGTCAATAGACCTAATTCAAAATATATTCCTAATAGTATAATCATACCAGTGAATTGATAGAAAAAAGTTTTAACCCAGAAATTTCAACTCGATCAGTTAATGAGCGACTAGAGTGATTTCTTTAGCATTCCTGCAGTCACCAGCCCGTGTAGTTCAATGGTCATCGAAAATTTCAGTCATTCATCAAATAGAAAATAAACCCAGCTTATTTGAAATGTGTACAGCACCTTTCAACCGTTTGCAACTGTTACCTTAGCAAGTTTTCACTCAAAAATTTGACTCACAACTCACAATCAAGGTTTCATGTGCGGCAATTGAACTTGAAACAATGGGGAAAACTTGCTATCACCGACAGATTTTACAGTTAGAAGCTCCAGTAATTCGATTAAAGCAAACCCGATACCCAGTAAAGTACAAGCTCAATGAACTAGTATGGTTTTATGCAGCATCATAAAAATAAATAACTAAAAACTAAACAGCACTAAGTCAATGCATCACCATATGAGACAGAAAAAACATTTAAAACAAATATATATTCTACAATGTTAATAAAACATAACTTTATCTTCGTATAAGCGAGAGGATTCTTTTTAATAACGTAAATAATCATAATTAATAATTAAGAGAAAAAGCCACAGAAATGCGACAGCAAACTGAGGTAGATCCTGTGATTCTTGTTATCAAACTCAACAAACAAGAACACTTTTTTTGCTACCAAGCATCCTTTATTTTGGAATGATGCGTGCTACACTGATAACAATTGTCAAGTATCTAAGAGACCATTATTCAGATATCTCAGATGTTATCAAAGTATCTTAGACAAAATTATTCAGGTATTTAATGACCTCATGATGCACCTCTGACGCTATTCCTCTTCTAAGCTTTCATTGTTAATTGGTCACAAATAGTGGAATGTGATGGATTCTTGAACGATCTTCAAATTTGAAGAATGTTCAAGAAAAAAGCACACAAAATAAGAATAAACAAAGCTTGAGAAGAGTATTCGGAGTAGTAAATAAATCTACTGTATTTGAGATCAAGCACACGCATAAACGAACTTTAGTCACAAAACTGTTGGTGATATACAGAGAGGATGTACAGAGGCTGCTGTCACACTGATGACGTAAAACTCAACAACAGTAAAAGGTAGATAAGGAAAACACACTAGGGTGAAATGCTCTAACTGATCTATATCTACTAGCGTGATTGGATCCTCGAAATGAATATAACTTTCATAGTAAGAATAACCTAAAACTTGTTCAAGCGTATGAAGCTGAATGTGAAGAAATTAGTATTTTCAATATCATTGGGGTAAACCTTTTTTGAAAAAATGTGGCAGGTGTCATAGCGTGGCCTTTTCTCGACAAAAATTTGCTCTTAAATTCAGATAAAAAGTAACAACTAACGACAGAAAGAAACATAGTCAAGTTTTGCATTGATTACTTAAATCTCAGTGAGACAGCAGCTTACAGTCAAAGATACAGCAAGAAGAACAACTTCCTCTTGCTTAAATATCAAGACAAACTTCAGAGTAGCTATCGTGGTGACATCATCACTGACATGCTTAGACACGTTCCTTCTTTTTAACAGCTGATGCTTCGTAACTTGCCGCTTACTTTTGTTACGTGGGCTTTGACCACACTTAGCATTGAAAACTGTCATCGTATTTAGTATGCATATAAGAACGTTCACCAAATTTAAAAACGATACTTTCACGATTTAACTAACACAGGGTCTTGAGAGGGTCAGAGGCTAACTACTATTGACGATTTCCGTCTTGCTACATAACAATTCAAGTTCCTATGACTAGGTAGGTCAAGTATCTTCAATACAACCACTAATACAACATTAACTATTTATCATTTTCGAAAGAAAAATAAGATAAAATTTTGGCAGAAGCCAATTTCACCAAAAGGCTGGCTGCAGAACTAGAGACACAAGCTTCAGATCAAGCCCAATAATAAAATAACCAAATTAAATGGCATTTTACGCAATTAGCAATAGTGGCAGATATAAGCTTAGTCTGTTCTGTAACTTGTCAATCAAGCACATGACTTTGGCTTTTTTTGTCACAAAGAAGTGAATTTTTATAGATAATTAACCGACTATGTTCTACAGAACTTGCAGTCAGTGGGGGAGAGCGAATGAAGCAAGAGGATCCCAGAAACAACAAAGTATGCATGCAAGATGTCCAGGGATGAACAAGTGCCAAAATCTCAAACACATGTCATGCTGTATGTGCTCTTCACACGCTTGTAGCGCCAGGCTGAGGCTGGAAAAAAAGACAACAATTTAAAATGCAGAGTATTATAAAACAGGAAATCATAACTTGACCATAAAATAATATGACTTTTCCTGGTCGGCACCAACAATATGAGTGTCGTAGCATAAAAAAGCTGTAATATTTCACAACTGTAATATTTCATAAATCAATCAACATTACATTTATTCTTGTCCATAGAAAAAATTAGTCATGCTTATGATTTACAATGCATCATTTCTCATCTGCACAAACTTTAATTTGTTTTTCGAATTGTGAAAGGATTGGTAATAACAATTTAGTGGCTATAGAAGTAGTCTCACCCAGAGCTGCTTGACGGCTGCAAGGGTGCGGTTATGAAGCATGGGTCCAATCAGAGGGTTCATCTGATGCATGTAGCAGCACAGCCAACTGAAATGAAATCTTTGAGTCAACAGGAGTAATCCAATTATACTTTTAGTTAAAATGATGGATACAACAAATTCTCAACAACTGTGGCTACATTTTTGGAGATGTTTTTTGAAAATTGGCATTCATTTTGAGCAAAACAATTACAATAATAAATACTGGTCATGACTGTCCTCAAATTTCATCAAAAATGATGGTGAAGATCATTCTCGAGAGCATTGAAAATTTGACAACTTCAAAGATTTCTCTAGAATAAATTAATACGCCAGCATCTAAGCTGGCTTCTTCAGATTCAAAGTTTGAAGCACATAAATTATTTGGTTATCACCAAGTCATAATCTTCAATTTCTTTAACATGACAATTCACACCAACTTGCAAAATTTGCAAAGATTTCAAATTTTGTGAATTATATTTACACGAGAAAAAAAAATTCAATAGAATGTAAACACAAGATTCTAGCAACATTAATATGATGATGATTATCAATACTCACAACAACCAGCAGCTTGCTCCCGTGATAATCAAGATGCACTGCATCAAGCTGGAATAACAAAGTTTTCTTTTGAACCACTTGGAAAATAGGTACACTCCTAATCATGAATCAATTCAACATTAGTATATCAGAGTAGTATAAAAAAGCATAAATCAAATTATTTCAGTTGTATAATATTTTGGTAATTTTCTGTTTGCCAAGCTTGGAAGCTTTCTCAAATCAGAATTTTTTTATATTGTTTGGATGCCTATAACCAATGAATAACACAAAATTATTATATTTAAAAATATTTTTATGAAATTAAATAGTTATTGCATAAAAATTAATGAATGTTCAAGTCATTAGTCTGCATAAATAAAGAGTTCACACTGAATTTAGAAGCAAAGAAAACAGCAAATTTTCATTCATCGCCATTGACCATGTATCTACATTTTTTCAGTGTAGACTGTAGACATGATAAATATACCTGGCATCATCTTTGCTTTAAAATTCACAGCAACAAGAAATGTGTGGAACACTTATTAACAAACCTGCGATGAGGTCCTTTGGGCAAAATGATTGGCAAGACAATGCCAACAATGCCCCATAGGAGAGTCATCATGATGAGAGGCAGAGCTGAGGCTCCCATGATGCCAATGGTAAGAGATGTACACTGAAAATTAAAAATTATTGAACCAAGCTTTTATAATCTTTTTAAAAACAATAGTAAAACAGCATAGCCATTAGTTTAGCAGGCAAATGTGTTGACTCTTAACTTTGCTTTATCTCTAGCATAGCCATAGCCACATAGCTGGGCAGGAGCAATCTAGGCTGCTTCATAATGCACTGAATTTAGAAGCACAGCTAGAGCCAGTTTTGGCTGTACTAAGAATCAAAGAATTTTACTTTGCAAACTACAATAATTGTCTTTGTTTGGGAATTTGGCATTTGGGACAGAGATATTAGGCAGGTAAATCAGCTCAACAGGGCCCTGCTCATATTAAAAAAAAAAATGAAACAAAATATTCTGTGCGTGCAGCAGTGCAGGATTAAAATTTTCTTGCTTATGAATAAAATCTTGCAGCTCAAAAGTGACAAATTTGCAGCTACATCTAGAATTTTGCAGCCCAATAAAGTACTTATAAGAAAAATGAGAAAAGAGCCTTTATTAAGAGGTATATATATAATTCATCTAGCTCTGAAAAGCTATAATCTCACAGCTCTGATAAGGACCAGAAAGCTCTGCCTGCTCTGGTTGCTGCAGGTTGCAGCAATGCAGCTTAAAAGGTAGATATATACCTTGCCAGTGTGCTTGTTGTAAAAATTTACCCATTTTGCCATTCACATTCTTCTCTTAAGAAACAAGAAATGGCCAGAGTTTCTTATTTGCCCCAGAGTGGCCCAAAGTTTTGGAAAATTCTGCCTAATACCAATAGTACCGTAATATTTCAGAATCCAGATTAGCTTAATAACAGAAATAAGATCAGACCGGTGACACAAAAAATATAAAATATTTTTATCATGTATGAGCGTTAGCAAGTTAGCATTTTTAACATATTTATGTGCATCATTTAACCCCCAAATTTTTATGTTGGCTGTTCCCTGTCCTACAGTCCAAATACAAAATATTGGGCAGAATTCAAAAATTATAGATGGAAACAATTGGTAATTCAAGAAAATCATGGGCAAAAATGTAGTAGGGTAAACGCGGTATATTCCGACACATTAAGGACGCATCGAGAAATGAAAAACAATAAAAATAAACGTATATATGCGTTACGTAAGTTCTGTTGCCTTCACGTGACTCTCAAAACACTTCACTACGTGTCAGCAATGATGAAACGTCACAAAATGTTGCCATATTTATTAAAAAGCCTTTAGAATGGAAACCTACCAAATCCCTATATTTCGTCACAGTGGCAATATTCGACACGTGGTGAGTCGTATTGCGTCAGCGCTTCAAATTTAACTGATACGTAATGCCGAAATCAACGTATTCGAATTCCGTTTGCTGTGTGAGCTGTATTGGGATACAACACGGCTTTGAATTAGAACACTAACGAATATTGAACACTACTTAATTACGTTTTAATTAACAGCTATTAGGCTTTTAATTAAGCAAATTTCAATTTTTGTACAAAGCTTTGAACGATCTGTGTGTGTCCATTTCAAGTTGTGTCGGAATTAGTTTTGATGGGTCTAAATCCATCACTCAACTTAATCATCTATTAATTTATTTACGACTTGAAATCAGCGAATACAAGTTTACTTAAAGGATTCCTAATATATTCACAGGCGTATTTAAAAGTCTCAAACCATAATATTATTCCTATAAAAACAGTTATTCACTATTTGGTAGAGCCATGTCAACTGTCAAATTTGACACATTTTTCGATGATCTCACCAGGTGGCATGCATTGTCTCTCTTTGGATCTCAATATTTTCCCACTAGATGGCCAAGACCTAGTGTTTTTGCAGTATTTCGACAATTCGACACGCAAATGTATGACGTCACCATTTCAACCATCAATGAACGCATGGAACTAAAACAAAGCTTAATATAAAGGAAAAACTAGAGAAGTGACGGAATTACCTACGATGTCGGAATATACCGCGTTTACCCTAGTTTTCTCAACTTTCACAAGAAAAATTAGGCAAGCATAACAGAAATGATCAAAATATTGGCAAATCAGTAACTGGCAAAGTAGCAAGCATATGCATTTTGATTGTCACATATACCTACTTAATTGGCTTCTGCCTGAAATTCTAGTTCAGTTTGGGTCTCATCTGATAGCCTACTTTTGTAGTCCTACGATGTCGGAATATACCGCGTTTACCCTAGAAGACTAGAAGTGGGGTAATATCCCAGCCTCCCAGGAGCTGGTTACAAAATTTCCTCAAAAGTCAAAGCTGACAGTGAGAGGTGCCATCACTGCCATGGCATGATGACATCAGCCATTATATATTCATCCCTAATTCATTGGCCCATCATATAGGTAATCAATATTTATTATATCACTGCAGTCCGCATTGGAACTCGAAGTGACCCAATTGAAATGTAGTACTAATTACCTACAGGCCACCTAGTATGGAATATAGGGTAAACGCGGTATATTCCGACATCGTAGGTAATTCTCCTATAAGTAGACCAGTAAAGTATCCTGGATACCAGTATTATCATACTTAAGAAATTGGTTGAAATTGGAGTAAATGAGGAAATTAAAAATGAACAGATTCTAAAAAAGCTCTGGTTTGCCACTATGCAAACCACAGATTTTTTAGAATCGGTTCATTTTTAATTTCCTCATTTACTCAAGAATTGAACCAATTTCTTATGTATGATAATGCTGGTATCTAGGATACTTTACTGCTTACTGGTCTACTTATAAAGTTATAGGACTCAAAAATGAACTTGAGAAGTTGAGAGAGAGTCTAAAAAACTCTCTGCTTTGCCACTATGGACTTTAGCCACTCAAGTGGTAGGTACCTAGTACTACCTACTACTTAGGTAGCCTAGTCTGCCTCTGGTTATCTGGTGCAATAAAAACTACCGTATCGTATCGACCTTAGACGTAGTTCTACTGCAATTTATAAAACAAATTATCAGCGGTAAAGATTAATTACTACTCACAAATTCAACTTAGTATGGCCCTACAGTCTTTAAAAAGAATTCACTAGCGTTTTAGAAAGTTTAAGGCGGGTAAAGTTCCTGGACTCACCACTTGTTTTGTTGACTACACAAGTTTGTTTCAACTTTTGAGTTTTGTCAGCACCAGCGACAACGAGCCACCAGAAATGTCCCGCAAAACTGATATCACTTGCAAAACAATTGACTAATCCGTTTTTTAGGAGGTCAGTGAGATTTACTTCAAGATTGAGAAAATTGATTGGAAGAATCTTTGAATAAATCATGAATCTTTGAATAAACATGAAAAACGTGTTCAAGTATATCTTCACTACGTTATAACCAATGGCAATGGTTAGTGGAAAAAAATGTTTGTAGGGTACATATTATATAGTCGCACACCTACGATGTCAGTGCATTAAATGAGAATTTATATTTCTGGAGCTTATTTTATGACACGCAGGGAGTGCTATTTGTGTGCAATATTTTAGTTTCAAAGTAGAATCTTGACAATAACAAAATAATTTTTTGTCAAGTTTTGTTTTGTAGTTTGATAATGGACGATATAGGAAGAGTGAAAATGGAGGTATCCAACTGCAACCTCAGCCAACGATCAGTGATTATCAGTCGGGCAAGAACCATCGTGTGGTAGAGAACTGCTCGGCGTGAGGCTGTGTAAACGATACATACATAATAAGGTAAGGGCTGATAATTTGTTCAAATATAATCTTATTTCATGTTTCAAATCGGTGAAATGTTCAAGTTTCCGTAGAGAAGAAGTGGTACTTCATCAACGATTTAGTGCACTGCGATGATGCGATCTAACACCTACATCGTTTTTTGACACCTGTTAACCATACTTCATTCGTGTAATCGCTCCATTTATGGTTAAGTAACTTTTAAACCGTTTCTAAATCGAATTCGTGTTTGCATATATTTTATGGAAAATTCAGTTTGAAGATATGTGACGATGAGAAACTGCCGGCCGTTATCGAGATGAGCTAGCAAGATTGCAAAAGTGTGTAATCTCGTAATGGAGGAAAGATTGTGGCTATCTAACCGCTAGATTAATTAAGAGGCGTCAAGTAACATGCCTGGCTGAGACCAGAAATAAACGCATTAAAGTACTATGATAAGCTTACTCAATTATTTGTAAAAACTTCGCTATGGCGTTTTTTAAATGACGTTATTTTAAAATTTCATTCCAGCAGTCAATTTTCTCAGTCTGGTGCAATACTCTAGACGATTATTGTAAGAGAAAATTTATATTAAAAAGCTTTGGAACTAAAAAGTTCTGCGTTGTGCACAGTGCGCATCATCGTACAACGGAATACCCAAAGGAATATAGGTACTGTCGCGTAACTTCTACGTCAATGTTGCCTATAGAATACTATATAATAGAAGTGTCGGCACTGAAGAAATAGGCCGGTGGCCTGTTGCCGATTCTTGAATTTTTGTGACTTGATTCACAAGGGATCCTGCCTTTGGAATCCGATCTTTCCATAACTGACGATTGATTGAGATAGCTGCTGGACTTATTGCCTGGTCTGTAATTTGCTAGGCATTCATATGCTACTGCATAGCTTCGTCTAGTGACTCTAGTCTGTTCTTGAAGGCGTTCATACTCGGAGCGTCAATGATGCTGTAACAGGCTAACAAGGCGGGCTCAGCGGTTGGAGTTATCGTTCTAAATTGCCACATTCTAACTGCTAACCCGTCTCACTCTGTTGTGCGCTTTCATGCTGATTTCTGACCACTGCAACGTTACTGCGTTGGAGAGTGATTTCAAGATACATGGTTTCACCTCTGGTGGTTCGGATTCAAAGACTTTGAAATCACTGAATAATCTTTGTTTTCTCTATTAAACGATTTTTATCGTCTTTATAATCTATAGATCCGGAGCTCGCAAGGGGTTGTTTTTCAGACGTGGTGGCTGTTAATGTGATTTAAAAGGGTTTCACACGCACGTAAGGACTGTGAGATTTTAATTGTTTGTATTTTTAAGGTTGTTACGATCTATTTTAAGTAAGATATTTTGGTTGTCCAATATAATTTATCCGTGAGCTCTAAAATTTCGTATCCAATGCGTTTCCGTAGCTAATCTACCGATAAGAGCTCTTCTTGCGATTCAGAATAAACTTTCTCGATGACGAAAGTTGATATATATGATGATGACGATAATAAATTTGATGGTCAACTTTCGGGGTGATTGAGAAAATGAAGTTTTAGTTTATGTCAGTTATGTATACTGGACGACTGACAAATTATTAAATTGAGATCTATCGGAGTCAGATCAAGCAGAAAATTGAATTCGTTGCTGACACGGAGACTGTGAACTGAGACCGGATAAGTCCTGTATTGTACCTAAGATTCAACTAGGGCTATTAATGTCGTTCTAGGTTTAGAAATATATATTTCACTGACGTTATGGCCTTTAATATCTTTTTAGTAATTAGCGGAATAACTTATTCTAAGATTGAAGCACTAATTAAGTTGCACATTTGTTACTAGTAAGTACTTTCTCGTGACTATTTTATTAACGAACTGCACATCTGACAGCACAATGGCACCGACCCGATGGGGGATCGCTGGCTGCGGTAAAATATCTTCCGACTTCGTTAACGCCGTCCAGGTACAAAATGTTAATTGAAATAAAGTTTAAAAATTAACTTACATATGAAGTGTATCGTCCTTTGATACACTTGCCCTATTGTAAAGTAGCAGAAGCGTTGTTTTTAGTTAACTATAAGTCCAGCATCAATAATAGCTCATTTGGTTTTTATCTTGTATCACTTTTACCGCATCATGTTCGTTCGGTTACAACAAAATTAACTTTCAATAATACGGTCAGAAAATGGTTTTTAAATCATCTAATTCTCAGTTGAATAGACTCAAACGTAGATAATTGATACGAGGATTAACTAATATTGTCTAATATTTTCGAGGATCAATAAATATTGCGCTTTAGGAATTCGTTATCTGATTACAAAAAGATATTTAACACAGTGCAATTCATATACCTTCCCGAGCGTAACGCAGCCGGCCATCTTCACGGCTTTTGACACACAGCACCCACCACAACAGCACAGGAGCATACAGGAGCGCAGGCCGGAGCCCTACTGGCCGGAGCGCAGCAGGCCCTACCGCAACAGCTACTCCTAACATAACGTAACCTAACCTAACCTGCGCCGCCTGTTGCGGTAGGGCCTGTTGCGCTCCGGCCAGTTGGGCTCTGGCTCTGTGAAGCAGTGGCTGTGTTGTGCAAAGCGGATTTACTGTTAGCCGGAGTTACCCACAGCTCGTTGATCTGAGGCTATGTGTAGATATTGCATGCTGATGTTTAGCGTTGCCGCGTTGGGTCCAGGGCCTGTTTACGAGTCAATATTGTTACCCACGGCTGCGCTGCCCTAAATGATACGAAAGTTAACGAACATTGTATTTACTCAATGACAATAATTACAAATCATCATTTGAATGCGGTTTTGGAATGTATTATTTCAGCACAAACAGCGCTGTCTCCTTCATTACAGCACCTGAATGACCCTGACTTGGTTGTCGTGGCGGTTGCCGCTCGCTCCGTTGACTCCGCGCAGAAGTTTGCTGAGAAGTTCAATGTGAAGAAATTTTACGGCAGCTACCAGGCTCTCGCCGAAGATCCGGAAGTTGGTGAGTTAAGGCAATACGTTTCAGAAATGAATTTCGCCATAAATTCGCGAAAGTTTTGGAATTAAATTGCCTATATATCTTATTGGCCACCCTAGGAATTAATTTCCTCGACAACCTTCGGCTGGGTGGCCAAGTGGTTAAAAGTTCAGAGCACCAAAATTGGAGCTGTGAGCTGCGGCTTCGAGACCCGCAACATGCTGTGAAAATTCTGCGATGTTCAAAATCGACGGCAGGTCTAATGGCCTAATATGCTACGCTGACACTGCAGTTTTTTATATTTACCTAGATGTTCTGTACATTGGGGATGATATATGAATGAACAGATTGGGTTGTTCCCACTATACATTCACCTAAATGTCGTGTACATCAAGGGTAATATATGAACTAAGTGGGTTGTTTCTACTATACATTCACCTAAATGTCGTGTACATCGAGGCTAATACAGTTAATATGAACAACTGAATGGGTTGTTTCCACTAAACATTCACCTAAATGTCGTGTACATTAAGGGTAGTAATATATGAACTAAGTGGGTTGTTTCTACTATACATTCACCTAAATGTCGTGTACATCGAGAGTAATACAGTTATATGAATAACTGAGTGGGTTGTTTCCACTTTCCACTATACATTCACCTAGATTTAAAAACAAAGAATATTCTACAAAAATTCATATCTTTTAGAAAACGTTTCGGAGTCCAGCTTCATCGTCAGTTCGTAGAATCTAGAATTTACATAGAAAGTCACAAATTAGTACAATTGAAAGTTAGCTCCTATCCCCTTGATATTGTGAATAGATAGGTTTTTTGTGCCCTATTACTTGTAAATTTAGGTTTTTAATTGTGTTCTGTGCTTTCAATTGTACTAATTTGTGACTTTCTGTGTAAATTCTAGATTCTACGAGCTGACAATGGAGCTGGACTCCGAAACGTTTTCTATAAAGATTTGAATTTTGTGGACTATTCTTAGCTTTTAAATTTTTAATTGACTTGCGATTTAAGCAAATAAGTGACATCAATTCTTTATTCACCTATCTGTCGTATACATCGAGGGTAATTTATGGGCAACTGAGTGGGTTGTTTCCACTATACTTTCACCTAGATGTCGTGTACATCGAGGGTAATATATGAACTGAGTATATAGATTGTTTCCCCTATACTTTCACCTAGATGTCGTGTACATCGAGGGTAATTTATGGGCAAATGAGTGGGTTGTTTCCACTATACATTCACCTAGATGTCGTGTACATCGGGGTTATCAACACGACTCACCTGAGCGTGGGGCAGGCCATACTAGCGGGGGGCAAGAACGTGCTCATGGAGAAACCTCTTGCCGTCAACTTGCAGCAGACGCAGCAACTCATCGCTGAGGCTAAAGCCTGCAACGTCTTCTTCATGGAGGTGGGGTATCAGTAGCATGGCTACGTGTAATCATATTTCATTTAAAGATGAGATACTGTTGTCATCAACCTGATATATTGCAATGTTTCTTGTATGACGAATATGAAGACAGAGTCGGCATGCGGTTCACCTTGCGAGACAGAACCCTGACATCGCCATGAAACGTTATTTATTTTCACGCACGCTTACTAAGCATAGACAACATATTTATTACATTACACATATTCCTTGAATTATTTATGTCATTATTTATATTACAGCTCTTTTAATAGTAAGATCTTGAGATTTTCAGTATTCGAATTCATAGAGCTATTTACGCATGCATTAATAGACTCTGTGCTTTCGGAAACCCAGGACGTAGGTTCAGATCTGACTCTTATGACACCTTAGCACTTTGGTACTCTGATGGGGTAATTCCGGAAAGCTAATTCTTTCTCAAAGGTTTCCTGGACACCTGTTTCTACGCTGAGAAACTAGCTCTATTTTGCCTTTAGCCGCAACCGATGATTGCTCAATATACTTCAAAACATTGTTAAATTTCACATCAACTTCTTTCAGTTCTCAGTTTCTACTCACCATTCTCTACAGAAATTTCCCAATCACTAGATTTTTTTGTATACAAGACAAACTGAAAACAGAGGTATTTTTCGTTCGTTTAGTAATAACGAAAGCGAAAGCCCTTCCATCTTAAGTGAGGATTATATCATTAAGAAAGAGAGAAGTATTTCTGAGCATTCATGTCTGTTGTTTAGTGTTAAATTAATAATACAAAATGAACAAACGTGTTCCAGGCTTTGTGGTCGCGCTTCATCCCGACTTACACTGAAGTCAGAGCCAGGCTACAGCGCCAGGAGATCGGACAAGTCATGCACGCCTTCGTTTCCTTCGGAGTGCCGATAGCCGACGTTCCGAGGCTCAAGTGAGACTTGATCTCGAAATTAAAGGTAGAGGAAAGTAGTGACGAGAGGTACAACTTTAATAGTGGCCCCGTATTTAGGAGACACTAGCTACGAAAGGACCCAGTAACCTTTTACACGAGGCCTGTAGCATGTTAGGTATATAGTGGCTGTTAGTATTTGAAAGTTTTACTTCCCGCCACTACTGTCCTCGAGTACAAGCACATAAAGCGTGTAACTTCCAGTCAATTCGAGTGGGAGCCAGCCGTGGGTAACAAAATTGACTCGTAAACAGGCCCTGGGCCCAATGCCAAACATCAGCATGCAATATCTACACAGCCTCAGATCAATGAGCTGTGGGTAACTCCGGCTAACAGTAAATCCTTGTGCTCCGGCCTGTGACTGAACTGCGCTGTTGTGGTGGGCGCTTTGTGTCAAAAGCCGTGAAGATGCCCGGCTGCGTTACGCTCGGGAAGGTATATGAATCGCACTGTGGACTTGAGCTATGATGACCTCTAGCTATCCACCCATTCAAGTCAAGCGAGCCAATTTTGTAATAACATTGGCATTGGGATAACTTTATTCAAGTATTTTACTTGTATAAATGTTGTGATATTTTCTCACATGGAAATTCGAAAGTGCAATAAATAATCGATGCGATTTCAGAGAAAAAGAACTCGGCGGAGGGTGTGTGATAGACATCGGGGTGTACGCCATCAACTTCCTCCTGTGGGTCTTCGATGAAGAAAAACCCATCGAAATAAAAACAATGGGAACCTTGAACGATCAGGTGAGGTTAATGATTTGTACCGCCCACCTACAACATCAAAAGTTAATTGAATCTTGAAATTTTTAAGTGCATATTTATGCCATCCAAAGCCCTTTTACTCGACAAGTTTTCCAGAGAGATGCACTTGCCAGACGTGAAGCGGATACATATTAAAAATATCTTCAGAATAGAAACTATTTTTTATACTATTATTATTATTATTTTACTTAGGACGTTTGTCAGATGAATCCAGCGATCGAACGAGTAGTGGTTAAAGTTATTTAGAATGAAAACTGTATATTATACGAAACCGCTTGCCTGTATCTCTGCTTAGCCTAATACATCAGCATGTTATGGCTAAGGCTAACATAAGAGGCTGCGAATGAACGTCTTTAGGAAGTTTAGTTATTGCCAGTTTATTGCAGTTTAGTTTCTATTGTCAACGGGTTTGCACTGTGCAGGGTCTGGAGATGGAAGTGACCGCCATCTTGAAGTTTTCTAACAACAGATTCGGAACTATTGTGCTATCGACGTCAGCGCTGCTGCCCAACGAAGCCCACGTTTCTGGCACCAAAGGCACCATCACGGTATATATGTCTTCATTTCTGTTATCATAAAAATACTGTATGATTATTCATTTATTACTATAGTTAATTCATGTTATTATATTATATCTATTATAAATGCAGTGCAGAATCATTCACGCTGCAGTTTCACTGACATGAGTAACCTTATCACTGAATTTATTCTGTCATCCCGTTGTGTTGCGCTGACAATCATACAGACAATTTTCACTTCACCGCGTTCAGATTTCGATAATTTTTTATTTCTGGGGCAAATAGAGAGAGTCGTAATAACTCTTGCCAGTCATTTATTCTGGATATCATATTTATTTGATTACAAAGCTAAAAGCAACATTTTAAATATTGCCAACACTTTTAAATTTAATTATTTACAAGCTTTTGTTTTAGAAGCAACGCTTAAAATGATACAACACGATTAAATTCTGACTGTTTACAAGCTTTGGGTTTGAGAGCGGCGTTTAAACATTTTAAATTCTGATATTTAACAAGTCTCTCTTCTTGCCACTATATCAGCTGAGGTCGCCCTTCTGGGCACCTCCACACCTCACGTCGCCGTCCGGCAACTTCGACTGCCCCCTCGATCCTTCAGAGCGTAAATACGAGTTCGGCAACAGCCAGTTCCTCAAGTATGAAGCCCAACACATCGCTTCTTGCCTCGAGAAAGGTGAGTTAGTTGCGACATACGAGTTCGGCAACAGCCAGTTCCTCATGTATGAAGCCCAACACGTCGCTTCTTGCCTCGAGAGAGGTAAGTCAGTTGCGACGTAACACTGAACGTGATTACTTATTTATATTGGCTGCGTCATATTTTCAGGATAATTATCTGCAATTTAGCTCGAATTTGTTTAAGTATTTGGGAATTTGGTTTTTGTATGGAAACCTGATCGATTATTTGATTTGTTGGAGTTGTGCACTTGACTGTTCATTCTGATACTCGATGTAATCTGTTGATGTGTGTTATTCATTCAAAAGTAAGAAGTTGTCATCAGTGAAGTGATTACCTGCAGTACCTGTCCGACACTTTATTGTGTATTTTTGTGTGGTAATAATTTATACTAATGATATAATTTTTGAAATAACTTTTTACCTGGACTTGTCACTTTTCAATCAGCTCAAGCTAACATAAGTTTTGTTTGCGTTTATATAGCTATTACATTATTATTGTTACCAAGTCAAAAGTAAGTCATGGAATTGAGTCGAGTTCTAATTGTGTATTTCTTAGATTTTTTACTAAAAATAACTAGGATTGCCAACAGAATTGTGCTCAGAGATGAACTCAAATTTTGCGCGGGATCCTATTAACGTTTGATTGTGGTTTTGCTAACAGGAGTTAAGGAGAGCCCCGTGATGCCTCACAGCAGCAGCTTGCTTCTTGCAGAAGTGATGCAGGATATCAGACAACAACTTGGTTCTTGGTTCTAGTGGCATTCAATGAGTATCAACACCGAGACTTTACAATTTTTTTATCTACTGTAAATAAATTCTTAACAAGTTTGATGTTCATTTGACCCTTTGCAATAGCTTCATGCTTCGTGTACCACATTTAGAATCTCTAAGCCTAGTAAATGCTGAAAATTTTTATTGCAAGATTTCGTTAAACGGCAAGACCCTAAATAAGGCGTTCTAATGGTGGTCGAGATTGGATATTGAAGTTTAGATGATTTAGAGCAGTGATTCTCAATCTTTTTCAGGCTGGCGCCTATTTAGGCCGGCCGCGCATCCGGCCAGACTCGTGGCCGGTATCGCTGCCAATCTCCAAATTCAGTGACCAATGAATATCTCCCAAACTAATGAACGCAGCTCCATAAAACTTGGAACATTTATTCAGTAAGACCTAACGGTGATGTTCAGCTCGTGAAAATTTTTTTTTAATTTCACCTTCACTCGGGAGTTATATGGCGATACGGGCCGAAATTCGCAGTGATCAAAGAATTTCTTCCAAACTACTGAACAGAGTCGAACGAAATTTTGAATATACATTCCTAACTACCAAACGGTGATTTTTAGCTCGTGAAAATTTATTCGATTCGTAGTCATGTTCTGCATGTGTTGTGTACAAATCATCAAACAAACGTCCGAACTGACTTCGACTTCGCGGACTGTTGCCCCCTACTGCCCCTTTCTTCCTCACCGCCCCTCCAGATCTTTCCACCGCCCTAAAGGGGGCGATATCGCCCACTTTGGGAACCACTGATTTAGAGTTTAGAAATTTTAGCCCTTGGGATTTTCGGGGGTGTTGGTCAGGAAGGTTGGATCTATGTTCAAAGTGAGATTTGGAAAGTTAGGATTGGTGGGGTGTTAGAATCTATGGGAGAAGGTAAGGTTGGGTGTTTGTATCGATGGGGTCACCAGTGAAGGGAGGTTTCTTATGGTGGTCGAGTTTAGATTTAACGGCCGTCTCTCTTCCCTAATTAATTGATGTATATAAGTATTACGTAGGTTGGGGGTAAACAAGATGAGATTCAATTGTATTTCTTGATGGATTGAAGAATGATGGCGCCGACCAACACCTGACAAGGGTTGGTCCATGGTTAGAATGCAGACACGACATAAGCCAAATGGAATAACAACAATACCGAAAGAATATTGGGTATACAAATGGTAATTCAGTTATTATGTTGGCAACATTAAATCGAAATTGTCTGAATTTAATTCTAAAGATCGACTTGACACAGCTTATCCCTTTGTAGTTGTTTACAACACGGCGTTCAACAGAAAAATTAAGCTAGGGCGCGACCGGATAATGGTTACCCACTGGGTACTTTAAACAGTATTTACAATATTTGATGGTACGATTCAAACATAAGTGTTTTCGTTGTTTACCGAATTTTTATTATTCAGAAATTGCACGAGTGATATTCGTGCTCGAGAATTAACAAGATTTCCTGACTTAATACTTTAATATTTATTTAATATTAAAATTGATGAAATCCGAAATAAGTAAGTGAATTCAAGGTAATTAATTTACATAGTTACAAAGATTGATCAACGAGTTTGCAGGTTTAATAAAATCAATTACGACACTCGCAAGAAAAGACAGTGCAGATATAAATTCAAGACATATAAATTTGAGCCACTACAGAACTTCCCCGGCGAGAATGGTGTCCCGTAAGAAAGGATTGAATTAATTAAATGACACTCCTAAGAAGTCAGCGAGATTTACTATAAGATTAATAAAAATAATTAAAAGAATCTTAGCATAAATCTACATGAAAAACACATTCACATTTTTCACTACGTTAATACTAATTGTTAAAAAGAAAATTTTTTTAGAAGGTAAAGTCGCAGCACTGAATAAGACCCACGGTGCCTGTGTATTAAATGAAAATTTATATTACTTGACATGCAGGAACTGCGATTTGTGTGCAAAATTTTTTTAAGTGGAATCTTTACAATAAATATCAAAATAAAATCTTGTCAAGTTTTGTTTTGAAATTTTAGAAATGGACAAGATAAGAAGAGAGAAAATTGAGATTGAGGTGCAACATGAGTCCAACTTCAGTCGGGCAAGAACCATCGTGTGTTGAAGGTCAGTTCAGCGTAAGGCTAAGTAAACAATATGTACACAATAAGGTAAGGGCTGATAATTTGATCGAATATAATCTTATTTGGTGCTTCGAAACGGTGGAATGTTACTTTCATTAAATTAGGTGCTGATAATAAATGGTATTTTATGAACGATTTAGTACACTAGAAACTATGTAGTTTTTTTCTGACACCTGCTAAGTGTTCCATTCAAGGACGCTCCAGGTCTAAACTCGGCATACTGGAGTAACTGGACGAACTGCGTGTAAATTTTGGCGGCAGCGTCTGGCAGGGTAAAGACGTGGCCGGGGTTTGCGAGAATAGTGAGGCATGAACTGAAATGATAATTGTGCATGGATTTTATTATTTACGTTGAGGCATACATTTCCATTACCATTTGAAAAATTTTCGATTTCACAAAATTACCGCAAAAATTTCTCATTTTCACTGCAGACAGCGGCTTATTTTTCGCTGATAGATAAACCGCTTGCTGCCGACGGAAGAAATTCAGTGCACTGCTAACAGTGTCCACCCGTCTATTCTTAGCATTCAGACTGTTCATGAATATTTGCAACTACGGTCATTTACTTTCTTACTCGAACATTTGCCAGCTCAAATAATATGCGTTTAAACATTACTTTTTAAAGAAAACACTTCTGAACAATCCAGTGTCTTGGATGTTACACATGCACAATGAATTTCTAATTTTATTTCCAAAATTAAAAAAAAATTATTTTTCAAAATTTTTTTAAGATATCAAAATTTTGTAAATTTTCAAAATTATTTATTCTGTCAATTGATTCATGCACTGTTTCTGACTTTATGTAATTGTGCAAAATTTCAGATCAATTGGACAGGTCAAATTGTGTCATATATGGATTATATGATTTGTAGCAGACGAAATTATTTTTTATTTTTTTAATAATGGAAAAAACATTTTAATTTCTAAACTTATTTTTCTGTCAATTGATTCATGCATTGTCTCCAATTTTACGCAAGTGTGCCAAATTTCATATCGATTGGACAGGCAGAAGTGTGTTAAATATCGATTATAAGATTTGTAACAGACAGACAGACAAACAGACAGACAGACAAACAAACAAGAAGTGAAGTTAAAGAGAAGTGTTGTAATAAAATACGTTCGTACATTGAAGAAAGCCATAAAACTATAGTTTAGGTCTATAAAGTCATTTAATTACATTCGTGACATTGTTCTCTGTTTAATTATCAAGTGATTTCAAAAAAATTATCACTGGTTCCGTGGGAGGTATCTGAGAGCTTCCTCTACCGTCAACGCGAGAGAAATTTCTCAGCCGTAGGGAGCGAGTTGTGGGGAAGAGGAGGAAGAAGGTGAAGTGTAAGGGGCTTACACAAAATGCAGTGGGTACTACATTGTATACACTGTTATTTAATACTCCTGACATTATTTATCCGGAAGTTCATTATTTTTCTGCTTAGATTCCTTTAATTACAATTTGAAGCAAACGTTCAGTATGGTAATAATTCAGTGGGCTCATTGTAAGCTAGGCCCAACATGCATGGTCAATGCTTCTTCCCCCAAAACAGAGGCGGAGGAGATAATGGGTAAATAAAACAAGTGTTGAGGAATTTGTCCTCTCCGCTCATTCCTCTCCCCATTGGGCTCACCCCAATTCCCTCCCTACCTCCCCATTCATCAATTGTCTTCTGAGTTGTTATCTCAGCCGGTGATCGTTCCCTCACCACCGCTGCTGAGGGATGCCCTTGCCCTCACGTATGGCTAGATTATGTACTGTAAACAACTGATACAAGAGGCATCGTCCACGGCATATACTGCGCGCTGTAAAAATTCAGTCAAAATCTTAGCAATAAAGACATACAAAAAGTTGTTATTTACACATTATATTTTACAGTCGCATTCACGGACTGTCGAAGTCCGCGCTACGCTACTATAGGCGGAATTGCGTGTAAACTCGAGACAACAGCGAGCTAGCCTTGGAGAAGCGAGGAAAACGGTAGAGAGGATAACTGGGGAAGGGGAGTGTTGAGGAGTGATTTATTGGTATGACCGTGTGAGCTGACTGCAGTGTCAGGGTGCGGTGTGTCCTCTCGTCCCCTCACCTACCTACGTCGTATCCCTTTACAATAATAACTGTATAGTTATTAGGTGCACTGTATATTAAAGTAACTATAGTTATTAGGTGTCGCCACTGACGAACTATCAACGGAAGACGGTTCTCATGGCTGAACTATATAAGGTTGACTCATGATGATTTCCGTCTTTCAGTTCAGCTTTCTTGTTACGTCACTGAGATCGATAAACGTAAACAATCTCGTCATTCATATTGGTTTGACTGGTTTGATCGCATTTCGGTGATTGGTTAATGCCCGTGACGGCACTGAGATCACTGACGCCACAGGCGAACAACGAACTACATCCGCAAAAATGAGCTTCTCGTGGGCCAACCTTATGCTAGCTCAACCATGTGACCGATTGGTACTTGGCCCGATCCATAATTGAGAAACTCATATGTTAAGGAGAGCCCCGTGATGCCTCACAGCAGCAGCTTGCTTCTTGCAGAAGTGATGCAGGATATCAGACAACAACTTGGTTCTTGGTTCTAGTGGCATTCAATGAGTATCAACACCGAGACTTTACAATTTTTTTATCTACTGTAAATAAATTCTTAACAAGTTTGATGTTCATTTGACCCTTTGCAATAGCTTCATGCTTCGTGTACCACATTTAGAATCTCTAAGCCTAGTAAATGCTGAAAATTTTTATTGCAAGATTTCGTTAAACGGCAAGACCCTAAATAAGGCGTTCTAATGGTGGTCGAGATTGGATATTGAAGTTTAGATGATTTAGAGCAGTGATTCTCAATCTTTTTCAGGCTGGCGCCTATTTAGGCCGGCCGCGCATCCGGCCAGACTCGTGGCCGGTATCGCTGCCAATCTCCAAATTCAGTGACCAATGAATATCTCCCAAACTAATGAACGCAGCTCCATAAAACTTGGAACATTTATTCAGTAAGACCTAACGGTGATGTTCAGCTCGTGAAATTTTTTTTTTAATTTCACCTTCACTCGGGAGTTATATGGCGATACGGGCCGAAATTCGCAGTGATCAAAGAATTTCTTCCAAACTACTGAACAGAGTCGAACGAAATTTTGAATATACATTCCTAACTACCAAACGGTGATTTTTAGCTCGTGAAAATTTATTCGATTCGTAGTCATGTTCTGCATGTGTTGTGTACAAATCATCAAACAAACGTCCGAACTGACTTCGACTTCGCGGACTGTTGCCCCCTACTGCCCCTTTCTTCCTCACCGCCCCTCCAGATCTTTCCACCGCCCTAAAGGGGGCGATATCGCCCACTTTGGGAACCACTGATTTAGAGTTTAGAAATTTTAGCCCTTGGGATTTTCGGGGGTGTTGGTCAGGAAGGTTGGATCTATGTTCAAAGTGAGATTTGGAAAGTTAGGATTGGTGGGGTGTTAGAATCTATGGGAGAAGGTAAGGTTGGGTGTTTGTATCGATGGGGTCACCAGTGAAGGGAGGTTTCTTATGGTGGTCGAGTTTAGATTTAACGGCCGTCTCTCTTCCCTAATTAATTGATGTATATAAGTATTACGTAGGTTGGGGGTAAACAAGATGAGATTCAATTGTATTTCTTGATGGATTGAAGAATGATGGCGCCGACCAACACCTGACAAGGGTTGGTCCATGGTTAGAATGCAGACACGACATAAGCCAAATGGAATAACAACAATACCGAAAGAATATTGGGTATACAAATGGTAATTCAGTTATTATGTTGGCAACATTAAATCGAAATTGTCTGAATTTAATTCTAAAGATCGACTTGACACAGCTTATCCCTTTGTAGTTGTTTACAACACGGCGTTCAACAGAAAAATTAAGCTAGGGCGCGACCGGATAATGGTTACCCACTGGGTACTTTAAACAGTATTTACAATATTTGATGGTACGATTTAAACATAAGTGTTTTCGTTGTTTACCGAATTTTTATTATTCAGAAATTGCACGAGTGATATTCGTGCTCGAGAATTAACAAGATTTCCTGACTTAATACTTTAATATTTATTTAATATTAAAATTGATGAAATCCGAAATATGTAAGTAAGCGAGTTCAAGATAATAAATTTACATATAGTTACAAAACAGCCTAAAACGGAGTTTGCTCTAATTATGGGCTATTAATGTCCTTTTAGATATAGAAAGTTATACCTAATGGCCTTTAATATCTTTTTAGTATGTAGCGTAATAACTTAATTTACGTTTGAGGCACTAAAAATTGCACATTTCTTACTAGTAAGTGCTTCTCCGCGACTATTGAATAAACGAACTGCACAACTGACAGCACAATGGCGCCGACCCGGTGGGGGATCGCTGGCAGTGGCAAAATATCTTCCGACTTCGTTAACGTCGTCCAGGTATTAAAATGTTCATTGAATTAAAGTGTAAAATTCAACTTAAGTTAGAATGCTATCGTCCTCTGATAACTTGCTTGATTATAAAGTAGCAGGAACGTTTTTCTAGTTAACTATACATTACTAAAATTAGTCCAGCTCAAAATCCCATATGGTTTCAAGAATTTAAAAGCAAAGAAAACAGCAAAAAAATTCACCTTTCTTTATGAAGGAAAACGTTTTGGAGTCTAGCTTCATCGTCAGTTCAAAACCTAAAACACAAGTACAAACAATTAGCCAACTAAATTCACATTGAAGATCTTAAAACATAAATCGTCAAATGAAAACAAATAAGAATGAAGTAAATATTAACTGACAAACCTAATTATAATTAGCACCGACAAACCTATCTATTTACAATATCAGGAAACAAACCTGTAGATTTACAAACCTATCTATTTACAATGATACGAAAGTTAACGAACATTGGATTTACTTCATGACAATAATTACAAATCATCATTGGAATGCGGTTTTGGAATGTATTATTTAAAAAAAAAAACAGCGCTGTCTCCTTCATTACAGCACCTGAATGACCCTTACATGTTAATCGTGGCGGTTGCCGATCGCTCCGTTGACTCCGCGCAGAAGTTTGCTGAGAAGTTCAAAGTGAAGAAATTTTACGGCAGCTTCCAGGCTCTCGCCGAAGATCNGCCTTTCCATCTAGGTCTATTGTCGTAGCCTTAGAGATCTTAGGAGTGTGTTTGAGAAAGTGTAAGTTTGTTCGAATGAAAAAAATTATTATTTTTTATGTTTTTAAAAAAGAAGGAGTTAATTTGCTCTGCCATCCTCGACAGGGTGGCCGAGTGGTTAAAAGTCAGAGAATTAAAATCGAAGCTGCGTGTTGCGGGTACTAGACCCCCAACATGCTGTGAAAATTCTGCGATGTTCAGAATCGGTGACGGGTCTAATGGCCTAATTTGCAACGCTGACACCGCAGTTTTTTTTATATTTACCTACATAGATGTCCTGTACATCGAGAGTAGTGTATGAAATGAGTGGGTTGTTTCCATTACACATTCACCTAGATGTCGTGCACGTCGGGGTTATCAACTCGTTCCACCTGAGCGTGGGGCAGGCCATCCTAGCGGGGGGCAAGAACGTGCTTATGGAGAAACCTCTTGCCGTCAACTTGCAGCAGACGCAGCAACTCATCGCTGAGGCTAAAGCCTGCAACGTCTTCTTCATGGAGGTGGGGTATCATAAAATATTGCTAAATTCCACATCAACTTCTTTCAGTTCTCAGTTCCTACTCACTTCGTAACCTTTCCCTAAAGAAATTTCTCAGTCCCTAGATTTTTTGTATAAAAGACAAAAGGAAAATAGGTAGTTTTCGTTCGTTTGGTAATAACGAAAGCGAAAGCCCTTCCTTATTATGTGAAGATTATACCATTGAGAAAGACAGAAGTATTTATGAGCATTCATGTCTGTTGTTGAGAGTTAAATAAATAGTATATGATGAACAAACGTGTTCCAGGGTCTGTGGTCGCGCTTCATCCCAACTTACACTGAAATCAAAGCCAGGCTTCAGAGCCAGGAGATCGGACAAGTCATGCACGCCTTCGTTTCCTTCGGACTGCCGATTGCCGACGTTCCGAGGCTCAAGTGAGACTTGATGTCGAAATTAGAGGTAGGGGAAAGTAGTGACGGTAAATACAACGTTCTTGTAAAGTACTAACCGCCACTATTTACTGCGCTACTGTCCTCGTGTTTAGGCGCTACTGCCTATGGAAGACCCAGTAACCCTTTACACGAGGCCAGTAGCTTGATAATTACTGGCTGTTAGCATATGAAAGTTGTACTAGCCGCCACTACTGTCCTCGTGTACAAGCACTTGTAGCGTATAACTTCGAGTCAATTTTGTAATAACTTAGACATAGGGATACCTTTAGAATTTAGATGAACTTTTTCGTTTTTTCAAGGTTGTGAATTCGTCACATGAAAATTTATACGATGTGTCGAGGCTCAAGTGAGACTTATTCTGAAAAAATAGTGTATTTTATCGAACCAATTTTTTAATACCTTAGGCATTAGAATACATTTATTAAAGTATTTTTTTGTATATATGTTGTAATATTTTCTCACATGAAAATGTGAAAGTGCAATCAATAATTCGTGCGATTTCAGAGAAAAAGAACTCGGCGGAGGGTGTGTGTTAGACCTCGGGATCTACGCCATCAACTTCCTCCTGTGGGTCTTCGATGAAGAAAAGCCCATCGAAATAAAAACAATGGGAAACTTGAACGATCAGGTGAGGTTAATGATTTGTACTGCCCCACCTGCAAAATAAGAAGTAAATTGAACCCTGTAAGTATTTTTAATAACATATATTTCGGCCCTCCAATATTTTACATACTTTACTCGAGACGTTTTACAGAGATGCACTTACCAGATGTGAAGTGTATACAGAATAATTGCATATAATCGATTCACATAGTTTGAATCCGCATATGTTCGCCTGACGACACCCAAATTTATGGCTACTGTGCACTGGCTGACGCCGCAGATATGCAGGATCGAATGTCTGCTTGCATGGACGCTGTCTGACTGGATGCGCTCCAACTGGCTCGAGCTCAATGCATCAAAAATCAACTTTGTTTGGTTTGCGATTGCTCGGCGTCAACATCAGCTTCTGGCCAACCCTGTTCGCGTGGGCAACGAGTTTGAGGGGAATGATGGGTAATCGTTCATTTGGTAACAATATAGGTAAAGGCGTGTCGGGGTAACCGGAGGAATTCAGAAGGTTGGTGGATATGAAGACAGTCTGGTTTTTCCGGTTTATTATTCAAATTCAGCCACACTTTGCAACTTGGTGAACAACGTGAGGTCAATTCTCTTCATGTATGAAATCCGTTAGAGACCCAGGGGTAATTTGCAAGTTAGCCTAGAGTATCTTTGGAAACACGAACACCGAACGGCAGCGCGTTTTATTTCCAAATGAGCTCGTATGGTTCTCCAGCTCGGCGGCGATGTTGCCAGATTCGTGTGAAGGAGATTTTTAGCTTACACGTATTCTATGACTTACAGAATAATATTATTTAACATTATTAGGGCTTAAACTATTGTACAATCATCGGAACATTTTTATAGTTCTGAACTGGCCATGATTAACTGGCTTACAAAGGTGATTATTTATTTTAGTTATTACGGTATTAACTATGCGACAAGGTACAGCTTTACAACTATTAATCTCAAAGAAATTATAATATCTCAGCTTGGAGATTATACACTATAATATTATCTAGTCACTACAGGACTCCCGGCCAAGCACGGAGTGTCCATAGTTGAGTAAAACCAAGTACTGGTACTCTAATACATTGAAGGTTCTCTAATAATATTGGTAGTCTACATGTTGCTTAAATCTAACAACGCGACCCGCACGGGTGGATCTAGGTGCAGGTACGGCCGACGGTGGGTCAGCGGAAGGGGTTAACGATACATCAGGAGGTACTGAGGGCTGCTGCGACCCTCTGGTAGGCGGACCGTGGATCGTTCGTGGGTGGGGAATGGGAGGGGTTACAGGCGTAGAAGGGGTTGTAGGAGTAAGAGAAGGAGGTGGAGGAGTTACAGGTGTAGAAGTAGTAGTAGAAGTAGGAGTTGCGGTTAGGGGAGGAGAGGAAGGAGGCAATCGAGCAGGTTTTAGCCTATCAATAGAAACTGACGTTTCGCCTTGTGGCAGGTCAAGAACGAAAAGCTTTGGCTCACGACGAATTACTTTGAATGGGCCCTGATAAGGCGCTTCTAATGGTTTGCGGACGCGGTCAATTCGCAACCACACTTTTTGTGCGGACTGGAGATCGACAGGGATACTAGCTGGAGGAAGGGAATGGCAGTCTCCGTCAGCAAATTTATGGAAATTAATCTTCCCCATTTCGTGTACCAAGGTGTTTATTGACTCCGTATTTGTATGGTTATTAGTGTCAGGGGTTAGAGTTTGGCGAGGGCACAGCATATAGGTACCGGTGACAGCAGTAAAGGGAGAGAAACCACTAGCAGTTGGAGTCATGCGAAAACCAAGAAGGACGATAGGAAGAGAATAAAACCAGTTGGAACGGCGAGCCATTATAGCGGCTTTTAGACATCGGTGATGTCTTTCTATCATCCCGTTTGACTGGGGATGATAGGCCGTTGTGCGAATATGATGAAACCCTAGTAGCGAAGATAGGTTGGCAAAAAGTTCGCTCTCGAATTGAGAACCGCGATCAGTGATGACAGAAAGTGGAACACCGAACCTTGCAATCCAACCACAAACAGAGGCAATAGCAATGGAAGGAGTGGTAGTGTCAATAAGAGGAATGGCTTCAGTCCAGCGTGTGGCTCGGTCAATGCACGTCAAAAGATATTTGTAAGGGAGAGGGTTAGGTTCTGTCGGGAGAGAAGCTGGGGGTAAGGGTCCGACAATGTCGATGTGTACGGTCTGGAAGCGATCAGAGGGAGCAGTTATAGGAGTGACAGGAGAGCGTGTGAGACGATGCACTTTGGTTTGTTAACAAGCGTCACAGAACCTGACAAAAGTTTTGATATCGGTGTCCATTTGTGGCCAGAAGTAGATGTGTTTTACTAATTTACTAGTGTTCTTAAATCCGGGGCGGTACAGATTGTCTAGAAAGGCAATGACATTAGACCGAAGAGGGGTAGGTACGAAAGGACGAGGGAATTGAGTTGACGTGTCACACCACAAGGTAGATTTGTCAGGGAGAGGAAAAGGGGTTAATCGTTCTTGGTAGTGCGTAAGCTGAGGATTATTCACCTGGGCTTTAGCAATACCTGGAAGATCGAAAACGTCAGTTTGAATGGCACAGACAGGACGTGACAGAGCGTCAGCGACAATATTGTTACTACCGCGGATGTACTGCACAGAAGAAACATATTCAGTTACTACTACTTATCTCACGGAATGTCTGCACCGTGCGTCGAATCTGCCTTCTAGAAGACGATTGCGTTCGTCATTAACAGCGGACTTCGTCGTACCATCTACCGTCTGCGATAGAGCGTTCCCGGTCGCCGCCGCCAGAAACTGGAACAGTCTGCCGGCTTCCGTAATTTCGGCTCCTTCGTTGCAAGTGTTTCGTCGACGCCTAAAGACGGAACTACTTCGTAAAGCCTAAGAATCTAGTGCTTAGTCATTTTATCCGTTCCCATCCTTTAATTGTTGTGTCTATTTGTTTTTCTAATGCTATTAATCTTATGTGTGACGTGCCCTAGAAGTTCGTTTGAATCAGACGCCAGATAAAATGCTTCTTGGAATAATAATAATAATGGGGTGCATGCCGGAGGCCAGTTTTGCCAAACTTCACACTTGTTTCATATTTCTTTCCGCACATAAGAATGCTAGAGGGCATAACAGCCTATGATCACTCAAGTGCTTAAAGCCATAGCGCCGGATGTCCACACCACAAACTTAGCTTGCTGTAGGTTAGCATGGCCATACTGCATCTGGCCAAACTTCTTCCAGCCTAACCTCTTCAGGCCTAACATACACAAGTTGCAACATTTCGCCACCCAAACCCAACCTGAGCAGACCTAACTTGACCTCATTGGCTGTAGGAATTTAGAAAGGCGGTCCAAGTGTGCTGGTAGAGCCAGTCATTGGTTGCAAGAAGGTTGTGAGCCGGGACAGCGTGAATAGGTTAGGCCAGAGTAGGTACCGCCGGATGAGGAACTTGAACTTGAACTCGTCGGATGGTTGAGGCCTCTAGCAAGGCCTGTTCATCTCTCCAAAGTCGAAGCCAACCCAATTCAATGCAGGACCCTAATTCTGGCATTCTGGCTTATATAGTGATGGCAGGTCCCTCCAGTGATGGTCAAGTAAGTTTTTAAAAGAGTTCACAGATGTAGCCAAGACCACACTATAGAGCAGGTCGTTCCACGAGTCGACAATCCTGTGCGAAATGAAGTTTCCTCTCACGTTAAGCCGATATTTGCTCTTATACGGCTTCATGGAGTGACCCCTAGTCGCGTTGTAGTGGCCTTAATGAACGTTGGGTGCTGAACGCTGTAGTACCCGTGCCTGCATATGAGCGAGCATGCGAAGCATTGGCTGAAGACCTACGGCGCTATTATCTTTCGGCAGTGTGTCGCTTGTCTGGATTGCGGAGTTAAAGCGTAGTCTGCGTCTTCTAGCTCTAAAGGCCCGTTCACACTAGGGGCAACACACGAGAATCAAGTGCCTCGAAGCGCATGCAGAGGCGCTTTGCAGCCTCTGCATGCGCTTCTTGACCGATTGACGAGCTAGCGATTGACAGGGGCCATGCCTCATGCAACACAAGCGCGGCGCTTAGTAGATAGCCTGTCTCTTATACACATCNGGTGGAGAACTAATGTTCTGTGTGAGAGCAAATAATTTAAGAGTGAATGCACGGACATACAGGTGGAATGAAAGAAGAGAGGATATTTGTTTTATGTATGACAGCGGGGAGAGGGAAACTGTGGAGCATTCGATGATGGAGTGTGATGCATATGAGAGGGTGAGACTGGAAATGATGAGAGTAATACTGGATGAGGGTGATGGTGTGATGTATGAGCGAACAGGAGACGAGTGGATTGCAATGATAGTGGGTGTGTCTACAGGGGTGACTGCTGCTACGACTGAGAGCGGAAAGCAATATTTGGGGAGTGCATGGAGGGTTAGGGAGAGGAGGAGGCTGACAAGAGTGGAGGCCGGGGGTGAAAGGAAAATAATATACGTTTAAAAATTACTTTTTAAAGACAACACTTTAAAAGAATTCAGTGTTTCCAATGTTACAGATGTACAATGAATTTCTAATTTTATTTTCGCATATTAAAAAAATTAATTTTTCAATTTTTTAATATATAAAAATGTTTTTCAAAATTATTTATTCTGTCAATTGATTCATGCATTGCCTCCAACTTCACACAAGTCAGCAAAATTTCATATCAATTGGACAGGTAAAAGTGTGTAAAATGTCAATTATAAGATTTGTAGGTGACAAAATTATTTTTCAGTTTTTTTAATATAAAAAAATCGTATTCCTAAAATTATTTATTTTGTCATTTGATTCATGCATTGTCTCCAACTTTACGCAAGTGTGCAAAATTTCAGATCGATATGATAAGTAGAAGTGTGTTAAATTTCGATTACAAGATTTATAGCAGACAGACAAACAAGAAGTGAAGTTAAAGAGGAGTGTTGTAAAAAACATTAACAAAATAAGAATAACTGCATTAATAATATTTTAATAGAGCTCAAATAGTCATTCCGGGCCTAAGAGGTCCCATATCTAATATAGATGTAAACTATACAGTGCAATTAATGGCATATAACAACAATAAACCAAATAAAATTTCCTCTTGAATTACTCTTCCCCTTATTTTTTCTTCATCTCACTCTTTAACACAAACTTTTACACCCATCTAGCCTCTACTTTCATGTTGCTTCCACCTGGCTTGGTTTCCCTTTCTTTTCCCTACTAAAACCGAATCAACACTTCAGCGAACTCGCCTGCGAACTGGCCTGCGTACTCGATTACAAAACCTAACTTCACCTTCAACTCAACCAGCCATAAATCTGTCTCTTATACACATCTTGTTGTAATATTTTCTCACATGAAAATGTGAAAGTGCAATCAATAATTCGTGCGATTTCAGAGAAAAAGAACTCGGCGGAGGATGTGTGATAGACCTCGGGATCTACGCCATCAACTTCCTCCTGTGGGTCTTCGATGAAGAAAAGCCCATCGAAATAAAAACAATGGGAACCTTGAACGATCAGGTGAGGTTAATGATTTGTACTGCCCCACCTACAAAATAAGAAGTAAATTGAACCCTGTAAGTATTTTTAATAACATATATTTCCGCCCTCCAATATTTTACATACTTTACTCGAGACGTTTTAGAGAGATGCACTTACCAGATGTGAAGTGTATACATAATAATTGCATATAATTGATTCACATAGTTTGAATCCGCATATGTTCGCCGGACGACACCCAAATTTATGGCTACGGTGCACTGGCTGACGCCGCAGATATGCAGGATCGAATGTCGGCTTGCATGGACGCTGTCTGACTGGATGCGCTCCAACTGGCTCGAGCTCTATGCATCAAAAACCGACTTTGTTTGGTTTGCGACTGCACGGCGTCAACATCAGCTTCTGGCCAACCCTNTTTCTGGTATATTTCTGGTATTTTGAGCTAGGCAATCTGGTATTCTCACAGAGAAAAAACCTGGCAACACTGCTACAAAGACCTTTACGCACAGCAACATTCACTTTCCACGGATCCGGCTGCTCATTGGTGTTGACGAAAAAGTGCGCTGCTGAATATTCTTAGGTAGTTGAATAAAACTGCTGAGGAGTTGAATAATGATTTATAGTTTATACCAGTCAGTTCAGAACTTCAGGCTGATCAGCTAGTAAGAGCTTGGGTTTTAAACACTAATAATTTAAATTGGCTCGTCATGTATTGATGAGACACGAGGCGAGGAATGGAATAGTGATCTCTTTGTTAATTCGTTTCGTAGGTCGGCGGTTGTATTGTTCACACTTGTAGCCTTGTAGCTTGTAGGTACTTCGTAGTTCGCCTTCAACTGCTTTTTAATATGAGTGATGAATGAATGGACCTTTTTAGAAGCTAGACACACACTAAGACAGCTATTTTGAAATATTGTAAAATATAAATTGTAATCAATTCTGCATACGGGTTAGTGGTCAAGTTTTTTAGACTCTTCAACTTCTACAAGCCCCTTATTATGATATTCATGATGTGATTGTTGTGATGTTGAGTCCTATTATAAACCATAACTTCCATAAGCATAAGTAGACCAGAGTCACCAGACAAACAAGCGCAAGGTATTGTGGATAGTGGATAGGCCTACTGGGCACTCACGAGTGGGCAGGATAGCTAGGCTAAGCTAGCTACCACTCATACCACATTACAACTCAGATACCAGCATTGTCATACTGCACAAGCACAACATATTTAGATAGGCTATTGCCAGTATTGGTTTAAATCTTGAGTAGGTAATGAGGAATTTTATCAGAGGAAATAAGAAATGAAGTTAATGAAGTAAATGAACTATGAACTGATAGTAAAAAATCTGTTTTGCAGTTTGCTGCTAGTCTGATACTGCTATCATGCTATGCACATCTGTGATTAGCTTATCATGACAGATTAAGTGGATTATAATGTGGGCCAGTTGTGAACTTGTGATGGTCTGTCCAAACTCCAATGTGTCCATACTTTTTCAAATGCAGGAAGTCTGAGCTATGAGGAAGAGACGTTTCTGTTAGATTAACATTACTCAGGCAATGGTTAATAATGACTTGATGATATTTTATTCTAGGCCCTAGGGAGTAGGGAAGTTTAATAGTTGCTAATTAGTGGATAGCCTTTATAATGACATTTTAAAATTTGCACAATTTTAAATATTGCCGAGAAAGTTTTTTTTGTCTGTTTGAATGGTTTTCTTTCCTAATTAATTAATACACTCTAGACTCTAGTAGTTTAGCTGTATTATTTTTTTTAAATTAGGGAAAGCAAAAATCATAAGATTCATGATAATTGTACTGTGTACATCATGGAATTCTTGGGAATAATTGGTCATTGGTCATTTAGATCCACCAGGATGGTTGGAGAGCTGCAGCTCCAGCAGTAGCAGCCAGTACACTTGTCCAGTTGTGAGTTGTCCTGCTACAATAGGAGCAGAACAATTGCGCTGCTGCAGCTGCCAGCTCATTCTTACTAGAGCACTCCTATTGTAGTGGGACAAGCGCACTGCCGCTGCTTCTGGCCTGCTTGTATTGAAACACACTCCCATTTTTCACCACTGCACTCCTCAATTACATAGGTACATGGTCATTTAGAGTGGCAGCATGAAAATTGTATTTTTAAATTTTAAAATTATACAGAAGGGATTAATGGGATTATGAAGCTTGGGTAAAGGTAATGACTAATGAAGGGTAAACCTGCAGCTGCTAGACTGCTAGTACTGTTAGTACAAAAAGTACACCTAGGATTTAATGAGGATTTCCTATTGCATTGTTGGCACTTGGAAATGTAATGTCTATGTTCTTTATATCAGCAATTTTCAGTGATTACTTGGTATCAAAATGGGTAAAAAAAGCCCCAAAAACTCTCCCAAGAAATCTGGAATGCCTTCAAAGTCATCACCTGCAACTGCAGGTTCAAGTTCTGAAAAGAAAAGTGTTTCTATCACAAGTAATAAAGGAGTTATAGCATCTTCCAATTCACAATATACACCAGCAGCATCAGACTGTGTCCCCTCTCCAAAACTGGGTGAAACCTCATCAGGAGTGGCTGCACTTGATAAATCAATGGAAAGATTATCCATTGATGATAGAGTCAAGGTAGATACTAAAGTTGTAATTGGTTCTAAGAAAGAAACACCAAGTTCCACAGATAGTCCACATATTCAAAATACCAATTTAGAGAATTCAATTAAATCAAGTAGTACTCATCAAAAATTACCTATCATGCCTCTTGAGCTGGATAATGCCCCTCAGAAGTCTCAGTGGTCCGTGGAAGAAGAAATGGACACCGTATTGAACTTAATTGACTCCATGTAAGTTTTAATCTAAGTATGAAGAAAATTTGTGTTTGTGTTATCTTTACTGCGTGATTTTTGCCTCTATGGTATATAAAAAGAATGTATTTGAATAAGTTCTTATATACCTAGTTACTGACTGTAAAAACAACCCATGCCAATTTGAGATATAAAAAGCTATCATTATAAAAGTATCTATACATTACTAGGCCCTCCAACTCATTCTATAGTCATTCAAAACCTATTATAATTTAATAAAATCAAAATATTGCCAAACAAATATCTCCATTGTGTAAAAATCAATTTAAAGAGTTTTCCAATTTTGTCTAAATTCTTGGGCGCTACATATTTCAGCAATTTTTGTCATCATTGCTAGAGGAAGAATCTTGATCAATTTTTATAATTATTTCATTTTAGCCCTTCTTAAACATTATGTTTAACACTAATTTAACTTTGTTATTAATTAATATATTAATTCACCTAACATATTTTGAATTTTGTATAATTTAGCTTCCTAACTAAAAATTGTATCATGCTTGCAGCTTTCATTTTGTCTCCATAAATGTATAGATACACTATTAAAATCTTGAAAGCTGTAGTATATTAAATTTGTGACTATGATGAATGCCTTGTAGTAATGCATAAATTATTCATTACTTTTTTTACTTTCATTGTGTTGCAGTGGTAATAATTTAGTATCATTATTCTTTTTAGAGGTATTTGTAATTGGGAGTGATCAAGAAATACTGTCAATAAAATTTATTTCCCACAGCTATTATGTCTCAGAGCACGACAAAGCATTGGCTACATTTGACCTTATCAGAGGTGTCATATCGGAAGAAAAACAATGGAAGAGTCCCAGGTTGGTGTAATTTCCTGTAATTAGTGTTGTGTAAACTTCTGCCTCCTAGCTCAATTGCCTTTTATTTTGTTTTAATCAATTAATCTTGATAATAGTTTCACAAGATCCTAGAATTGATGAGGTGGTCCATCAAAAACCATATTTCTCTTTAAGGGGACCAGCCAGGTGAAAAAATTGAAAATTTTGGCTTCTCCGTTTCTTTGGCTCATTTTGTAGCTGCTGAAAAGCGCATCTAATGCAACAAATCCGGTGCTCTAGTTTTTGCATAAAGCAATTTTAAAAATAATATGCGCTTAAAAATTACTTTTTAAAGACAACACTTCTGAACAATCCGGTGTCTTGGATGTTACACATGTACAATGAATTTCTAATTTTGTTTTCATATATTAAAAAATTTTATTTTTCAAAATCTTTTCAGGATATCAAAATATTGTAAATTTTCAAAATTATTTATTCTGTCAATTGATTCATGCATTGTCTCTGACTTTATGCAATTGTGCAAAATTTCAGATCAATTGGACAGGTCAAATTGTGTCATATATGGATTATTAGATTTAGCAGACAAAATTTTTTTTTAATTTTTTAATAATGAAAAAAAATATTATAAAATTATTAACTCTGTCAATTGATTCATGCATTGTCTCCAACTTTATGCAAGTGTGCCAAATTTCAGATCGATTGGACAGGTAGAAGTGTGTTAAATATTGATTATAAGATTTGTAGCAGACAGACTACAAAGCTACTACCATGGATTACATGCAATAATTTCTGCATGATGCAGTTTTTAACTTGTATAAATGACCATTTTATAACAATATTTACAAATTTAATTGAAAAATGCTATTTTTGGATCATTATTTGCATTAATTGTAAAGTGTTATCACTCATTTGAAAGCTACAAACGATGTGCATTCATGAAGCTAATATCACGGATGTACATGCAATAATTATTGAGTAATGCAGTTTAAAACTTGTATAAAATGAATATTTATAATAGTAGTATATAAATATAATAAAGTCTCATTTATAGCTTATTATTTGCGTTAAACTTGACAAGAATAAGTCTGATGACGCGTGCTGGTACCCTAAATGCAAATAATTGGCAATGAGGAAGCTTGGGCTACAATATCAAGAATTTTTTGGGCATATTTTTTTTCAGTAAATTTTACTTTATTTGGCTCCCCTGAACAATTTAACACGTTAACCGCCACATGTACCACCGGTGGCACAAAACAAGCTGTCAATGAACGCCATATGTACCACCGGTGGATCATTTACAAATTTATTTTCAAATTTGTTTTTCACTCATTTTTGATGGCTAGAAGGATATATTATCAAAACAAGTGTCGTAATTTATTTATTTATTAGCATAACTATTCAAAAAAATAGTTTCATAAAAATTTCAAATGAAATATAACTAAAATTTTGTTCCGTAAATCAGACTCTTCCTCAAACATAAAATTCAATGGTAAAAAAGGAAATTCTTCAAATAAAACAAATAATCTGCATAAATTGGTGATCATAATTAGTGAAATTACCTTTTGGAAAATTATCCATGAACCAACATTAGCATTAGACATCGGACATTACATATGAGAGAGGGTTCGTTCAAAACAACCAGGGCATATATGTGGCTTATTTTCACATTGAAGGCAGACTGTTTTCACTCTTCTTGCTTTTGCAGCTGCAATTGAGCAGCCTTCATTTTATGACAGCACTCATAAAACCCTCTACATCTTTTTTCTTACATTCCAACATTGACCCTCCAACTCAACAAGGTAATGAGAGTTTCTTTTCCCACCTATAACCGCTGGTTCTTGTCCTGCGTTCATTTTGTTCAAGTTTCCTGTTATGAGTGAGTGAGCAATAGATTCTAAGAATCCTTTCACCGACAAGGGTTTCTTGGTTTGAAATTTGTTATCGTAATGCTGAGCAATTAGGAGTAGGGAATGAAATAAAGAAATAAACGTATGTAATAAGTCTTTGTATTATTATAAATAACAAACTAACAAATGAAAATCATAACTACAAACTACGTACAATATAAAAAATATTTTTTGAGAGCTCTAAACCATAACCACCAGTGGCCAAATAATTACGATATCCAATGTGTATTGTTTCTATTGTTGCAATATAAGCCTCCGGTGTACCATAATCTCTTGTACCACCGGTGGCGCACATGGCGCTGGAGAAAAATGAAGATTTAGTGAACATCCTTATGTACCACATGTGTCTCATGGTTTACTCTGTTCTAGAAGAAACTAGACAGAGAGTATAACACATACACACCTTCCCTTGCAGCTGTTCCTGACCAACTGAGACATTTTAGTGCCTAGAAGTCTTGGCGCTAGGGGGAAGTTCCAATATTGCATGCTGGCGGTTAACGTGTTAAATATCCAAAAAACACCATCTCTAAAACTATATAACTCCTACAGTATTCAAGCTACAGCAATGAAAGGCATATCATTCAATTTGTAAAGACCATACCTAGCAACTCTAGGAGCCCATTTTTTGGATTTGTGCATGGTTTGACTTAGGTACCGTATATATGGAGAGAGGGGGGGGGTTGGGGAGGGACAAACGTGCACAAATGGAAAAACACGCATAAAAACAAAATGATGGGAAAAATTGAAAATCAGGACTCTAGAGCCGCTTGATAATTTTGTTACAAATCGAATAAAATGTCTCTTGATGTTGTAGCTTGAAAATCCTAGGAGGAGATAGATTTCTTTAGTACCCCCTTTTTGCTATTTTCTACAAATTTCATGTTTTCTTTTATTTCTTGGAAAAATTCATATGAGCAAATGATTTTTTATTTTACCTATTACGTATGTGTGTGGAATTTTAGAAAGATTGGTTGATAAATGTAGAAGTTTTTCCAAGACCCGGCCAGTCCCCTTAATTTTTGTAGTTAACAAATTTTCATCAAATAATTATGGATATATCATATGTTGGGACGCTAGGTGCCTCAAATGCATAATGAAGGTGACCTGACCATGAACATTTTCATAATGGCTTACACTTCTTTCCTGTTGATGCTCCTGATAGCTTGATATTGGATTATATTTGATACACAACCACAATATTGAGGAAATACAAACTGCTATCTTGAGCTGCTATGAAGTTCACCCAGTTTTCATTTGAATTCCAATTAAAACTATGCATGAACAAGATGAATCAATCAAATTGTGTGTTTCCTTCTTGTGCGTGTAATCCTTTGCTCATTACAGTACTTGTATTGCAGAGAGATGATAGACCGAATCATGACCATCTATGCTGAAATTACTGCCAAGGTTCCTTATGACACAACATCAAGAAATGTCATCCTCAAACTCAGAAAGGTAACTTGATAAAATTTTATTTCATCAACCTCTTGTAAATATTTATAAATGTCAAATGTGCTGCTTTTGAATTTTAGAAATTACCATTTCTGATGAAATTTGTGTGTCTAAATTATTTGTTTTTTCCTGGTCACCTGGGAATTATTAAAAATTTTAATGTTTCCATAATCTGTCAATTTAAACAGGAAAGAAAAATATGTGCCATAAGTGCTTATTTAAATGCATCTATGGATCAATTTTTATTCAGATAATTCTGGATGAGTTCAGGGAAGCTGCAAAAGATATAATGGCCCTATCGAAAGTGTCTTCAACTTCAAATTTCATGAAGTCCATCTCTGTGCTGAATGATGTCATCAGCCTAGATGCTGCACAGTTGCCAACGCTACCAGATTCTGTCAACACTGTAGACCTGGCACAGAAAGTCAAGGAAAACGTCTTGGCGCTCATGATGGAGTACAAGATGGAGCTTGAGAACATGTGGGTATTGTCTACCGTTTGTGTAAATACTCCTAAAGTTCAATAAATGTGGTCATAATTCTACTGGACGACCTAACCTCTTCAAGTCATTGTAATTAAATTTGTTCTTCAGTCACCCCAAGATCTTTAGAACTAGGTCATTGCTTTCAAGCAGGGTTGTTTGGTTTCATGGGGCTAAGAGACGTTGTTCCTAAGCCCCCCACCACAGTACTCATGACATCTGCCTGTGGGCCTTTATTGTGGAATGATATTATTATGCTGGTAGGGCTTGTGTATTTCCCCCTCTCTGTTTCTTGTTTGAATGGCCAACAACTCGTGGAATATTGTTAAACTCTTGAATGCAATTCTTATTTGCTGTTCACTTATCTCTCCTTTCTTTTGAATGTCTCAGAAATACTAATGCTACTTTCTTTCTCAACTGCTTCTGACTTCTGAGCTCTAGTCATTAGAACCCTACCGCCCCTTTTGGGTGATCAATATTTTTTATAACAAAATAATCACTATATATTCTTCCCCTGTTTGCTGAATGTGGTTGAATTGTGTTTTTTTTTTTAAGTGAGGTTGCTTTATAGCTATGTGCTGCTGAACCTTTGATCTTTTACAGTACCTACTTCTCTGGGTTATGAAACCCAATGGTTATTAATTAATGTTCTTATCGATGTTATTTTCCCTGAAGAGATTTGTGTTTGAAATTAATGTCTAATAGTAGTTGTTGCTTCCTCTGATTTTTGCTTATGCTGGATCGTACTGAAGATGTATACTGATGTGAACGATGAACATTGTTCACTAATTATTCGATTGATGCAATCATTTGTTCTTAAGCATTTTGTTCATTCTGGCGAAAGTATTCTATTACGTCTGGCGAAGCTGCGCCAGTGACATGTGAGTCAGACCTATAGCAGTTGGAACTGTGTAGTACTAGGTCAGGTCTGAGCAGCTGTGCGTCAGGTAGTTAGTTAGTCGTGTTGTGTCCCGCCAGCCCTACAGTGAGGTTCATACCTGAACCCGCTCAGCTCTGTTAACTCTCAGCATTCTGTGCTTAACGCTGAAGTTGTGGCTGTGCCGTGAGGATTTAGTTGTTACCTGCTATCGATCGCCTATGTGAATAAATGTAACCTTAACTACGTGCATTAATGCTGTGCAATAGTAAATGGAATTGAACCAATTTGAACGTCTCTTAGAATAGTGATTTTAGTCGGAATTTATGCTTGCCCTTTACCACGTTTTACTGATTTTAAACAAAGTGATTCAATAAACTATTGTGTGCTTTGTCGTGATTATATACCACAGCCACTGAACCGGCTTCTACTGACGATGACTAGGAGAGTTGAACGGCATTGTCGGTTAGATGAATGAGCACAGTAGCCTAGAATTTATTCACATATTGTCCTGGCCTATGAGCGATGAGCAGTCGATCCTGATAGTGAATTACAGGCCTAACGTTTAGATTGGCTTGTAGTAGCTCTGGCCGCCAGTGGCCGGTGACACTGATAATGATGGTAGTTTCTATATTAATTATCAATCTTAATGTAATTGATTGGTAATATTGCACAGTCTTGCTGTAATACCGTATATCCACTCCCACAGTCCTACCCTGATCGTGAACCAGGCCAAGAACATCATTGTCGAGGATGATGTTGTCATGACTCACTCTTACTGCCCAATTACCGCCCAGCTCTTCATCAACGCCGCACGTCACTGCAATTACACGCTCTATGTCGTCGAGTCCCAGCCACTATGCTATGTTAGTTCAATTTTTTGACTTCAATCAAGTGAGATTATTTTTCATCTCTTCAAAATCAAGTCTTAGGATCTTTCAAATTATTTGAAAATCCAATATTGTCATGGGAATCAAAATTAATGAGAACTTGATCCCTATTAAATTTAACACTGTGAGCTTGTCATGGGTAAGTGAAAGAACTGAATTGAATTCTATTAATTGCTGGCCAATGTATAAGCTTGAAGGCTCTAACCTAAACCTCTCTTGTACGTGTACCGAAGTTGATTTGTTCTGCTCGTGCTGCAGGGGCACCTTCTCCTGGACGATCTCAGGGGCAGCGAAGTGAACACGATCCTCATCCCAGACTGCAACGTGGGCGCCCTCATGCCCAAGATGACGAAGGTGATAATGCCCTGCAGCGCTATCCTCGCTGACGGCAGCGTCAAAACCCTCTCTTTTGGGGGAGTCATCTCGCACGTCGCCATGACTGACAAAAAAGAGGTGAAAGCAATCAAAATTACACGGTTAGACACGGTCGATAGCACATTTTTTGATTGTCTGAAAGCGTATTTTTCGTATTGAAAGTGCATTTTTTATTTGAAGTTTCAATGAAAAATTTGTGAGACCATATGCTCGTTTTCAGTTAACACGTTGACTACGATTGTTTCATCTTGTATACTATTATTTCATTTTTTGTACTTTTTTTAAGCAGGGTTGCCAGACGGTCATTTTTCCCGGACAAATTCCGTGATTTAGTTTTTCTCAATTGCGTTGGCCGGCTAATATTTATGATAGGGGTACTTCCTAATTAAATTTTAAATACTGCAAAAAGAAAATAAATTGAATTTTTTTAGCGGAACCTACAAATAAACTAGTATACATTGAATTATCGGCCTTTTTTGGCCTTTTTTGTTCTTGGATTTGGTCGATTTTAGGCAACCTGAATTATGTAGCACTACCTCCTGGAGAAATACATTTCGTGGTACGCATATGTACCAATACGTAGTCAACGTGTTAAATGACTGGACCGACGTCGAGAATGGATGATGGTGAATGTAAGGTTTATGTTGAGCAAAATAGGATTACATGTGTCTTTTTTCAGGTTTATGTGATAGCTGCCAATTACCAGTTCACGCCATCCCTGGTGAGTAACGTGAACCTGGATTTAGATCCACTCGAGGTTGACTCCGTGGGCTACAGCAGCAACTTTGGCTCCTTCCTCAAGAAGTTTGACCTCACAGACTGCACCGACGTCTGCAAGCACATCACCAACACGTCAGCATATAAACTATAAATGGCTATTTAATTCCTATGTTCCTATGGAAATTGAATTGTTAATTCCCAAATTGTTAATTGTTAATGTTAACCGCTTTAATAATGTTATCCGTGTAGAAATGAATGAAGGTGCAATGTTGTTCCTGAGCCTCCTTTGTTGATTTCTTCAACTATGGCTTTGAAATTGACATAAAATTAATAGACTGCTCATGGTTTCTGTTTGATTTTCTGAGTGCTTGGTTTAAAATAATCTACTATTAACTTGAACTAAATCCAGAATGGTAGGCTCTGCAGGCAGAACATTACTCGACTCTAGTTAATTACCGAGAAAGCATAGAAAACGCCATGTACATTCATTTACTTAAGCAGAAGTTACTTGTTTTTTCCTTGCTTCAAAACTATTTGCAAATTTTCAATTGGAGCAAACTATTGATATAAGTACAGTTAGTAATAATATTATTATTCTTTTCTCGTTTGTCATTATTACCTTAGATATTTGCTTATAATAAATAGATGTGTTGATTTGATTACTCTTAATATTATTTTACTCACCATATCGTTTATAATGATTACCATAGCTATTTACTTATGAGATATTGATGTGTTGACATGATTCTACTTAATATTATTTTACTTACTATGTCATTTGTAATAATTATCAGAGCTATTTACTTATGAGATATTGATGTGTTACAGGGGCGCTGTGCCCCCCGCGCAGGCATCTCGCGTCATGGCTGACATGTACAACCCTCGTCTGGACAACGAAGAGCCGCTCTCTATCGTCTAGTGCTCGTCTACCGTCACGCAGTTTTGCCTATAGCAAGAAAAATTTTGCAACAATGCCACAGTGTGACCAGAATATTATCAGGCCAAATCTAGAATTAGTAGTTTAGTGTCACTGATTTTGCAGTTTAAAATGGAATTTTTACGTGTTGTTGCACGATCTAAATTTCCAGTTAAGTGTCCAAGATTTCATTAGTTTAAAAAGTATTTGGTCGATATTTTCTAAAAAATTTTCAGTATTTAATTCAGTCTCCCAGATCTGAATTTGATAGTAGAACTATGGAATAATACTTGCGGAGACGTTGCAAGTTTCTGAGCGATATATCTTGAACGCATTCACACGAGATACTTGAATGGTGATTGTCTTAGGAGGGTTTTTGGACCTTTCTGACGAAATTTCTGGCTCGTTCCATGATCTGTGTGACTAGACTTTGATGGTATTTGTATTTATTTATTGGTGGCAGGTTCATAAGTCGATTTTTCAGCCTCATGGTGTAGCCTGTATCTTTGAATGTGATCAGCTAGCAATTTTTTCGTGTGTATTTTACATTTTTTATACGATTTTTCGCGTCATGGACCTCAGAAGAAAAGTGTAATTCTAATTCTATCACGGAAATTTTTCTTGGAGTATTTAGTGCTGAAACAACATATTAAACACTCACGGGTTCAGCGCACTTGGTTATGAATTGATATTTGTATGCTTTGTTACATGTTGGACAGTTTGCATCGACCAAGCACGCAGCACACACCCGAAAATAAAAATGAGACTTCCTCACTGAAATGAAAAAAATGTAACTCAGTACTCACTGCAGTGAGTGACAAAGCGCATTTTCTCGTCGACGAAAACTTGAGGTCACTGACAGACGGACATGGCGAGCACAATAGTGCATTTTTTCCATTGGTGAGAAAATGCGCTAAAAAGCACCCTGTGTAGAAGAGACATGCATCGTAAAATGTTCCTGTCGGCTACTATCATGATTCTAAAGCATCCTGAAAGTCTAAAATTTCTTCCCAAAAATTTGATGCTAGACACTTCAGTGCTTCAACTTTGCTATAGACTATAGACTGGCCAAACATCCTAAAGAAGAGAAGACTATACTACGCTACCAATATATCACTTGTGTAGTTCTGAATTTTTTATGTTACGTTTCTCTCTGGAGTTTTAGGTAGAAAATTTTGCAGGAATCATCGGCTGGTTCTCTGCTGTGTTTCCTGATGCGAGTTTGTTTTTCAGGTTCGCTACAAGCACCTAGCGTGATTTTTTATTCTATTTGCATGAAATCCTCGTTCATACTTCTGCCTTGTATTTACTAATATTATAATATCAATTTTCCATGCATTTTTGCGTCACCTCTTCGTAAACTTGCCAAGTCGCTTCAAATACTTGAATGATTACGATATAGTTAATGCTTTAAATCTTATGCATCAACTGCATGCCCGTGAAGTTGCGACCAACGGTAGAGCTCTTCATTGTTCATAAGTATTTACGAGGGAGCAGCCCTTCGGCCGAGAAGGAAATTCTTTAGGTTAAGAGTCGCTCTTTGGCTGCGAAGGAAATTTTGGGTTTAGTATGGTAAACTAGAGTGTGAATGTTCAATAATACTGTCATTATGGTCAAATTTGTTCGTGTTTAGTGATACTTTGGCTCGCTGTAGGACTCCAATAAATACTGTCAGGTTATCTATCGTTTCTAATTGATCCTACACGTTTTTTTCACGTCTCTTACAAGTTACAATCGTGATCAATCAAGTTTAACCGTTTAACTTGATATAATTTAATGCTACATATTGTTCACATTATTGATGTTATTTTATGATGTAATATATGAACGAGTTGAGAGTTGCCTCGACTATAGCGCCTACAGCTGGCGGCAAGAGCTCGCTTATTTGAACTTGATGAAATCAATATACGGAAAAGTTCAATTTTAAATGTGCAGAACTTTCTCATGAACTTCCAAACTTAGTGTTGCGCCGAAAACTACTCAAGTTAACTCAGTACTTCAGGACTGCTATTCAAATTATTGGGGTTAGATGTCAGCAGCGCGATGTCACTACTGTAGAATTGACGTTATTTAGATAACATTTGATGTTCTCAAACGTTCTGGAATTATATCTGGGAAAACATTTATGCTGCTTTACTAGAAGAAGTTCCAGTTCGTTTTTACATTTTGTTTGTGGAAATAGATTTGGAGGTCTTCAAATTTACGTTTTAGAATCAACAACCGCAAAAGAATTGATGAGATGTATGTGTTTTCCATTAAAACTTATTTTATGTGCAATTATTCATTTGAAATTTAAATACCTGCAACATCGCTCGCCATTTTCGCTTCATTCAAAGAAAATGTTCTCATTCACTTCTCGATATGAAGCCTTTGTTTAAAAACTATAAACTTTTATGCTAATAGAATAGTTCAAGACGGCACCGAATAGATGACGTCACGGCACTGAATCGCCAGATGTATTGTGGGATCGGCCGCCATATTTGTAGCAGGGTTTAGCTGTCGCCTACGTGAGTACGTGTTAATTCTACTGCGATCGTTTCTTTTTGAAGTTTTTACTTGAAGATGGGACGCTACTGCACCGTTGTAGGATGTACCAGTCGTTCTCACGGCTATTTAAACATAAAACTATTCAATGTAATGCGTTTATTCAGTTTACTAGCCGTGAATGCCGTGTATATCGTATCAGTTTATGGCTCGTACTGATATAGTACGTATTGCATATTAGTTTACCAGCCGTGAATATTTATTATATACGATACTATACATTTTCCAGGGGCAAAACCTGTTACTTGCCTTTAGATAAGCTACATAGGTAAGAATAAAACGTAATAATATTTACAGGTCAGATAACATTGTCATGATCCATTATCCTGCAGCGATGATAGTGTTGTTGTAGTTGGCTGGTTTGTTGGAAGATCAAAATGATTCGCTTTGTTCTTTAACATCACATGTTTCGAGTTCTTTACATTGCCTTTCAATTTCAATATAATTTGCAAAACGTCGAGGTTTCTGGTGAATTGGTGTGTTGTTGGTCAGTTCTGTGGTCGGTGTCACATGAACGCGTCCAATATCGGGATAGGTATTACTATGAGCCGTCCGAACCCTGGTTACCTGGTAAGCATTGATAAAATTCCATCATTTTCCTCTTCAACAAGGTGAAAAGGAATTTCATTTTCCATTCTTAGAAGGTTCCATTCATCAGCATCATTATCTTCGCCCAGTTGTACTACCAAACTAACTCTACCAAGTACATCGCCTTACTTGATTCGTTGAAGTTTCGTTTCTCCATCGCCTGTACCCATCCATCCACAAATTGTTTGTAAGCTTCAAGCGTCTTGTATGCCATGAATTCTTGCAAGGTGTATTGGCTGACCACCAAATAGTTTAGTAAATCACCGTGTTAAACGGTAGGCATCACATCACGGCTTTGCCGGCACTTCGTTGGCATCAACATCGTTAATGTCGAACAATTTTCTTAAATATCGGTCTCTCACTGAAGGAATGAGTTTTTGACAACAGCCTAATCCTTTCTGCTTTGTTCTTTCTTTCTCCATTGCTACCAAAACGTCCAAATGTGTATAGGAACGAGAGAGTAAGCCGAGACGCAAGTGTGATACAATGCTAGCGGCGTAGCAACGCGGTTAACGTGGATACGCGGGAGCTTGGCGAGCCCGATAAAGCATGGAAGACTGCCAAAGGATATGTGGCAATTGAAATGAAATACAGAATTATTTTGAATTTTATTAACTTTTTCTCTATGGATAAAAAAGTGCGATAACTCGAAAACAACGACAGTAGTTTCTATCGTCAAAAGCCGTTCTATCAAAACTTTCTTCACGTAGAGGCACATTTCTCGTATGTGATGGATGAGCTCGGCTTGAAAAACCGTCGTTAATGGACTGATGTAGTTAGTAACTCGTTACTATTTTTGATAGTACGGCCATACGAACTGTACTCAAGTTATGTAGCTTGCATTTCGAGGAAATAAGTTTACAGTTATTGACACCTATCCAAAATACGAACTTATTTGCGTGAAAGCAGCAAACATGGTTGATCGAAGTGTCCGATGCTGCAAATATGGATGCTTACTGGCGATCAGATCAGCTTTGTAATCAACCGTGTAGTACTGCCAGGATGCTGTTAACATTTCCATATCATACATAAATAAAATTAATTCATATCTTAGCGCATTTATTGCAAATAATTTTCGATTTTTAAATAATATTGCGATAAGTGTCCGGGAGCATTTTTAATTAGAAAATTAAGCGAGCCAAGTTTTTGACAATGGTGATGTGCAAATATTATGGTTGCCGTAATTTTTTGAAGATGAGCAATAACTACAGCGGGATAACGTATTCACTATAATTCACTAGTTAAATGGACCATATTCGTATTCCAACTGCAGCATATTCTGATCTCAGCCACCCCTAAATTAGGACCAGTTTTTATAGAGACGGCATCCGCCCCGAGAGCTTTGAAACGATTTTTCATGGAATGAGGGAATGGATTGAATTGGACTGGGCATATTCGCACATCAAGCAGAGATCTTTTCATATATTGCTCATCTCTGCTACATCGTATCTCTGCAATATTCTTTTCATTATTGGCATCTCTGGAGCTCAACATGCAGCATGATTGAATAATGGCGGTATTTAGCTAGGAAGCAAGTTACTAGAAGGTGTGTTGCGCAAAACAAGATCATTGCACCCATGTTTGAATTAGTATTAATTCAACCACTATTGCACCTACTAATGCAGGGAAACATTTTTGTGTTTTTTCTCTCATCTTGAATGACGAGGACCACAATGTTTGTTGACTGTCGTTCATAAATAATTTTCTGTTAAATGTTAGGCACCAATTTCTTCAAGTCATGGTGCAAAAGCGTTTTATTTGTGATTTTCGAAGCTTTGCGTTTTTTATTTTACCATTATTCACTAAGTATTAGTACTAATCCAAGACTAGTACTAATCATCCTAGTACTCTGTGACAGTCCAGTTAAGTTAAAATGTAATTTTATAATATATATGTCAAAGTTTGTGCCTGGCGCCACAAATATATATGGGCTGAATAGTTTTTTCTCCTATTCAGGAACGATGGTAAACCCGGAGTACTATGTTCTATATTAAATCGGCGTTTGAAGTGGTCTGTTACTTACTTTTTTTTATATTTTTTGAGACTCTGGGGACGACAACATTTGGGGAAACATGATTCTCAAATTTAAAGAACTAACAAGCCCAGGCCACGCCGTGCTAACCTGCACAGCCAGGACAAGTGATAATTGAAAATATCCAAATGAACAAAGTGTGGGATGGCCGTCAATCATGACCCCCATAACAATTTTTGGAGCCATTGGCATAGTGGCTGAAGATAGTGCACAACGGACGTAGCGTTGGCCTTGAAGATAATCCTACAGTACCTTTGAGAAGCGTGTGAAGAACGTCGGAAACTGGCGGCAACGTTCTTGAATCTTGATGGTCAGTGTGAGTATAGTTGTGACGCGAGGAGGGTGTGTCAGCATGAGCTCCTCGAGCGTGTCTCTCGCTGCGCCTGTGGTGGTGTTAGTGGTGTTGTTAACTGGAGTTTTATCGTTTAATTTAGAACCTCGAATACCTGTAGTTAAGGTAGGAACGCCAGGTTCACATTTTGGATACTCTGTTGCGCAGCATATCTCCGTTTCGGAAACTCTGCCTCAGCGGAAACGGACTACCCCATGGTGAGTAAGTAGTATTTTGCATGCTTCTCACTCACTTCCCACATTTGCGAGTAACATATGGCCTTGTGCGTCCTCCGAATAGCTGCAATTCATTTATCCATCATGGTGCAGTCGAACTGAGGTCGTTGACTCGTAGATTTGATTGTTCACATTCTATCTAGTCTACGTGTGCTCAACGTGTTAGATCTTCGCTACTGGAGAACTAATATTCGTTGACGCTTGAAAATTCTGCAAAAATTTGGCGTTTAGCTTAGGTCGCATAGAGTTCTTCTATGCTCAATCTACATAACATAGGTGTATTGATTTTATTATTGCATATTATCATGCATTTACCTATAGTGTAAGGGTAGTTGCAGTGGTTAACTGACGAATATTTATTTCATTCCTTTTTTTCAAGCATAAAATAAGTATGCAGTTAAATTCTAATAAGCGTTTAAAAATATATCTTGATTTTAACAGTTTATCTCAAGAAACTATTAATTTTCCATCTACGTTCATAAACTAGTTTTGGAAATAACAACAAGCATATTAAGAAAATGTTGATGCCAAATGCAATGTTAGGAATTATATAATAAAATCTGGTTTTAAGCCCATCTGAATTGCAATTTTTCTTAAAAAGAAAATCATTTCGATAGCCTGATTTTTTTCTATAAATTATTAAGACATTCTCAACGCGTTTCACCTGCGTCAAGTTATTCAGCCTCGAACTAATGAGGCCCCTATTATAGTTCTAAAGACGTAAACATAAATGTTTATAAATATTCCGAAATGAATAGCAGGCATAGACATTGCCTTGAGAACGAGCAAGACAGTCTAATGCGCGCTGCCCGCTGAACACGTTTGACACACGTCCTGGGTCGGGCGTCTCGGGGCCACGCTCTACCATAACCTTTGCTGTCTCACAGCTGGTCTCTCTCGGTCAAACCTTTCACTCTCAAATGTACAATTCAGGAGGAGTAATATATGATCAGGTACACAAATGTTTCATCGAAAATCAGGAAACTTGACTATCCTTGTATAATTCGAGTTATATTTTGGGATTGAGAAAGTTACCAGGCTGGATCTATCCTGAAAATATGAACTTTTATTCATAGAATTCTACATTGTTCCAGCGAGATCGCTGGAACAATGTTTTTTTTAAATATATTTTAGATTTTGTGCTTATTTTCCTTTGCGGTTCGGTTATAAATGTTTAGGCAATTTAGGCTGCATATATTTTGTATTCTTTTGCCAATGCTCGGAATTCCAGACTATACCGTCGTTAGAAATCACAACCACGCGCTTCATTTCCTGTCAGGAAGTTACTTTTTTCACAATATTTGGATCCCTAAGCTTCATTTTCTGCCAGGAAGTTACTTTTTCACATTTTGATACCTAATCCTCGTTAGAAGTGCGCAACCGCATTAAATATCTCGGTCACCTGACTCCTTGACCTCGAAAGGTTGCCTGGCCCCGTATACCTCATTAACGGTTAGTCAATATTTGAGGTAGAGGTCGGCGGAGGCAGGTCGCGTTTATAGACTGCCAGGCTTATTCGGCAGACAACTCTAATGTTTGTAATTAAATAATTCGACCTCCAACTTTTTAACAGCTGTCTTGCATTCTTCGAAAAATGTGAGATGGTTTACGGCGCCCGTCGAGTGGCCGGCGAAGATACTGCCAAAATGTTAGCGTATCAGATGGTGCTCCTTCTCAACACAATACCTGTTGTTTGTTTCAGTGGTGAATGAGAGCAAAAACGATGCAAGGCCCTGCTTGTGCATGCGTTTATTACTAACAATTGTTGCCTATTGTCGACTGAACGACCAGCTAAACTACGTAGCTGTAAAGTTTACGTTTCTCATGACTTGTAGACTTCTGCTGATATTTCTCCTTGACAATATACGTTTGTGTTGTGAAGCGGTCTAGAAACATTCCTTTCTGGAAAATCGGCAATTTCAATAAATATTCTTAGCACTTTAGTAATATTTTCCTATAGTGTTACGAATAGGGACTTTTTCTCGATTCCCACAAATTTATGCATATTTATCTTTATTCATTTAGTTAAGAACGATAATATTATGATATTTTAAAAAATGAAGCTGAACATATTTTTCATGGCACAATCAAATGAATAGTATATTGCTGAAATTGTAACTTTTATCTCAAACTTGCTTTTCAGCTTTGCTCTATAATAATTTTTACTTTCACCAAGAACCTATCTGGAGCACAAACTCCCCATGCAGGCCCGAAACAATGCCCCAAAGCCTATAAAAATAGCTGTTTGTTTTGGCGTCGCAAAGCTAATACGAGTGTATTTTTCTAGCAATTATATGGGCCATCTCACTGCATGCAAACAAGTTTCCCTGGCAAAGGGATCGTCAGCCTGTATCCCATATACTGCCCTCGCGTTTGTGTTTGTTTATCGCTGGCCTAGAAGGTTATTTGCACCCATTACAATGCATCGAAGCTTGCATTTGAGGTCGTTAGCCAAATTCTGCAGGTCGTTATTTTTTGCTAGCTATCGAACTTATGTGTAACTATATCCTCGAATTTGGTCTGAACCCGACGCCACGACGATCGCTTTGTAGAATAGTAACAATTTTCATTAATGCCTTCTTATTTCCGCTTATTATCGTTTCAAAATCTTGATATAGTAATATAGCAAAAATGGATTCATGGGAGATAATGAACTGAAGTAAATCGAAGCATGAATAATGCGTGGTTTACTTGATCCTCTGTAGGGTAAATAAAAAATGTAGCTTTTTGCTGGAGGTGTAGACGTTTAAGTTCACGCTGAATCAACGTTAAAAATTTCTTAGTTATTCTAATTTGGTGCATTCAACACCAGCCGGATTATATTCTATAGCCATATTTGAATATTTTTTCCATTAGAATTAAAATTGATTATGCTTGCGTATAATTCATAATTGGAGTAATGTTATGTCGAGTTTGGACAAAAGCATATGCATGTCGCGTAGTCGTTCGGAATTGTGAATTTTATGAGCTCAACTCCTATTATGACTAGTCTTCTACTCTCGCCAGTCTTCTACTCACTTTAGTTTTCACCGACTTGAATAATGTTTGTTCAATGTTTTCTCTTTCGAAGACACGACTGAGGAAACGATGCTCGACAGACCACCCGTTTTCTCTGAGACAGTTTGGGTGCAATTATGTTCAGTTAGGAGGGTAACTGGTCGCGTTTATTTCAATTGCACTGCCATCTCCTCTGCAACTATCTCGGTGTTAATGAGCGGGACAAAGCTATTGCACTTACATCTTTGGCGGTGACAAAGTTACTCTCTTATTCTTCTTGTCACTCTGCGGCGGGTGGCCAGCTATTCCCATCCAGCCTCATCGCGTCTGACGACCATCGGAGGATACCCAGCATCTGCTCACACCTCGGAGCATCGATCTTCTTCTTCGATTTATGCCGCGGGTTTGTTACTCTCGCGTCATCCGGTTATTCTCATACCAATATTGTCAGGTTAATCGATGCCTTGTGATTGATCCAAATCATTTTAGAAAGTTACAGGAAGCTTATTACCTTCCTTCGTCCTTCCTGTAAAAACTGTGCTAATCCCATTCCATAACATCAACTTGGCAATTTAGGTTATAAAATGAATGCGTTATACGACGGTAATGTACGCTCTCAGAGAAATCTTTGTGATAATGTCCCTTGACAAGCACGTTCAAGCAAAATTACCTTTACATGGAAACGCCTGTTCGATTTAAAGCATTTTTTGTTTATATTACGAGAGTAATTGTTTTGTTTATATTGCCATGGTCACTCCTGCAACACAAATTGGCTGCGATAGCCTCTGCCGTTGTATGGCCCTAAATTTCTCTCACGATGCCATTCACGAGTTGGAGGAAGCTGGCCACCCGTAGCCCTCACCACAACTAAATGTTCGGAGTAATGGTCATCTATTGTTCCACGAAGCCCAAGTTAACTGTTCCTATACCCTAGCCTTCCTCCCGCATTGTTGTTCCAAAATTTGGAGGTTCCGTGGCTGCCGTGACCGCCATCAGCCCTAAATCTTCTGAAATTCTCGACCCTGTGAGCAGACTTGCGTGACAAATATCGCCCGCGCCCGCGAGGGGAGCTGCCCCTATCCAAGATACCTTGCTGATCATATGTTAAAGATAAAGCTGCTACAGAAAAACGAAAAGAATTGTATTTCAATTGTGTCATTAAGCGATAGAAGTGGTTTTTCTTCAGAATAACGATATAGTAACGTTTATTTGATGTTAGGATGTTAATGGAATTCTTCATACTTTTCACAGATAATACCATGTTTTTTGTTTGCAGTTCGTTAAACACGGAAGTTCGTTGCTTAACCTATGTCATTAAAAATATACGGTTTTAAACTTGTCACTCGAGTTACGCCGTTGCTCCATTAATGAGAACAAATCACGGTGTTCAAGTCTTGAGTTTATTAGTGTTCGTTTAATCGCACGGTGTGACTACATTCTCGCTACGAGCGTACCTACATTCAGCTTGCGTTATGACAGCCAGCACGCGATGCGTGGCGATCATTTAGTCTTCCGGTTGGTTGGGACGAGTGTGGGGACCCAGCATGTGGCCGTGGGACTCAGAAACTTGTATTTATATTCCAAAGAGTGAGGCAAGTTTCTTCAATAGGTTACAAGCACGAAGTTCGGTGCCCGAAAGCCTCGCGAATAGAGGCTTCGTAATTCTCAGATCTATCGAATTTCCGTGGCTTAGGCTTATTTATTTAATTTTAAATTTAGTCTTCATGCACCAAAATTTCTTATGCATTAAAAATTAAGCATGAAGTTTCGTCACAAAGCGAATGAGATTTGTAATTGCTAAAACAAATAAAGTTAACAAATGTTACTATTCGCTTGTACTTTACTCCTAGCAACTTATTTGTGTTTTTATTAATTATCTAGTAATACATCTGTTGAGAGCTTTGAGCTTCAGATAAGAAACTTTTGTGTGCAATGATTTAATAAATATTTTGGGCGAGTTACTACAGTGCTCGAAAAGTTTGCAACCAACGCGCTTCTAGAATAAATTCATAAATAATCTTTCTACTAAAATTCGTGTCATGATATTCGTGCGCCCGCAGATGGCGCCGAAGTCACGAGTATTTCCCTGATCAAGTCTGCTTTTATTGTGTAAACTAGGATGACGCGGTGGCTACCAGCATTGCTCAGGCTTAATTAGGCCTAATGAAGCAGAACAAAGGCGGACAGGCCTATAGGGTGTCACCGTTGCCACTCAATAACAAGCTTCTGTCGCCGACATCGAGCGGCTCTGCGTTTCAGACAAGCAATGAAATTATTTGCAAGATAGATGTTATTGTATAATTTACGTCTATTTAATGGGAAGAACTGTAATTTTGGCTAACTAGAACAATGCTTTACAAATGTAACACCAACCTATAATTGTATCCTGATGGGGAAACACAAATGTACAAATGCGCCAACAGAAATTTTGTTATTTTTCCAGTTTCTTACAGATAAAAAATACTAGCATCTTCAATGAATGATCATTGAGAATTTACTGAACTTATAATTTAACATCAGATTGCACGCCGTGCTCAGCTGATCGGTTATCGCGGCGACCAGGTTGGCAGTCGGTGTAGATGCGCGCGTCTTGCCCGCTGCCGCGTGACGTCCGTTGTTCGGTGGTTGACTGAGTCCCTAGGAACAAATACAACAGATGTAAACAAGGCAAAATTGAACTGCATGCTGCTGATGCCAAGGCACCGTGAAATTTCAGATCAGTTACCTCATTTATGAAAAGTCAAAAGTGACATAGTTTGAAAACAGCGTATAATTACATCACTTGAAGTTCTCCAAGATTTTTAATTATTCTGTTGCTCTTACGAACGATTTGTATTCTATTGTTTAAACTCAAACGCTTGTCGTTCTCAATCGTCAATCTTTGATAACATCTATTACTACTCTACAATCGATGACGTTCATGCGGGCACTTTATACCCAATCCGGGTAAGTTTTCAACTGAAAAAGGAACTGAAATTATGCACTCTTTCCTCATTTGAACGCAGCCTTAGTTCTCCGCTTTAGTGAACTGATGAACTGTCTATACCATACGTCACACTGTGTTTATTCTCAAGAACCCCTGACGGCGCGTCGATCATCCCAAGTGAAGAATTTTCGAGTGCAGTTTGAGTGCACAAGGCGGTTGCTTCTTCTCGACGCACTTCAGGTCGAGGCTTGTAATTAAATTTGCCCGCGTCGAGGGGGCAGTCAAATTTTAACGGTGTCTCGTCGTGAGAAATGATGTTCCTTCATGAATATTGATGCTTCGTGTGTACCTGGGACGCCAGCAACTCTTGTCCGTGTGAGCATCCGCCATCTTCGTGTCGGGTTTCGTTTTAAATTAAATCTAAGTCTAAACCTTGTCTAAGTATGTCGACGAACAGTAAATGAGGGAAATTCATGTCAAGCTTCACATTTAGTCACAATTGGGAAATGACAAAGACGATGAAGATAGGGAAAAATTACGGGGGTAACCGGGAAATTGGTCTGTATTTTGAACAGTGTTCGTTTCATCTTTCACGCGTCAAAGGGGTGTTCCAGAATTCGCCGGTATTATTTAAATTAAAGTTTAACTAATAAGAACCACGACAAGCCATTTCTCGATGCCTGCTGACAGTTATTATGATAATGGTTCTTATCTACACGAGATCTCAGAATGCTAATTTTGCAATTAATCCGCTAGATGATTGCATTGAACTCCATCTATATGAACAGTACGTGATTCGTTGGATCGTTGACGGTCCTTCCTGTGCGTGACAGTAATGAACAATTAAATACGTCCTGATGTCTCCTCAATTGCCCACTGGGTGATTAAATGCGCGTCACAATTTCCTCTCATTGATGGATCACAATTTGGCTTTCTGTGTGTGAGCGCCGCGAGCTTATTTTTTGCCCTCGAGTTGAGCATTTAATAATGACGTAGTTTTATAATACGAGTATGTAGTCAAGCTATAGCGAGAGATAACCCGTGTTTTTTAAAGGCCCATTCACCAATTGTTATTATTTTTATTAGTGATCTTTATGGGATGGAGGGAGGTCTGTTCACTGGCTTTACACGGTCAGTGTTTGATGGGTAACCATTTGAAAACTCTCATGCTTTTCCTGCTATCCTTGAGAGATATTGACATGAAAATCGAAATCGTTGTAGCGTTAATAAAATGAAAATCTTTCCCGGCAAAAAAATCGGAACTTACTTTCTTTGGGGACGTTTTTTTTGCAGTGCTCAATAGGGGAGGATTATCATTGGTTCGTTTGAGCTCCATTTGGAGGTTCGGTGCCCAGTAAACTGCCGTATGTATGAGGCTGGTCGGATTAACACCTATACAAAAAAACGAGGAAATGCTCCTTTGAAGTCTGTTTGTTTAGTCCCGTTAAGTCCGATCCGCGGTGGATTCCTCCATCTGCCTGGTGAATTCCAGAATCGAAGTTCTTTAACACTAATGGAGTCGTTACAAATGTTAAGGTTTGATTTTAATGTCCAAAGCTACTTTGAATTAATTCGAAGAAAAAAGAGTCTTATTTCAACAATACATATGTAAGGGATGTAAAACTCTTCTTACACTGCACATTAAAAATCTAAATGTCAAGCGACTGATGAAACGTACGTGTCTGCGTCTGGTGCAATTTTTTTTATATTAAAATGGTGAGATTGTTGTTTCAGGCACCAAGTATTGTTTCTATTGGCAAAACTATACCAACTACACTTGGCCAATAAACAGTTGACTGCTCCGTGCGCGATCGCTTGAGTTCGGTTTTATTCCTCAAGAAGCGCAAATATTTTACGGTTTGCAATTTCTCTCCCGAACAGAAAGTTTTATTTTATTTCTGACGTTTTTAACTTCTGCAAGTCACTCGAGTTGCACGGACTTTTCGACTGAATGTTTTATTGTCGAAATGAACTTGCAGACTTTTTTTACTTGTACAAAGCGTTTGCGTGAACGCACGAGCTGTTTTAATTCCGCTACAATCGTTGGCACACAATTTTTTAGGTAGTTCTTGTGACCATTCCTTGTCGTCAAGAAATGTCGTCGAATTCTCGGAAACGATCTAAAGTTCGTTTCAGAAAGATTTATAAGACGAACTATACTAAGAACTATAGGAAGATCTATATTAAGAACTTATCTGAGAACTATAAAAGACTACTTAGAACTTTAAATGAAATACATTAAGAACTTAAATAATGGAAAGCCTCACTAAGAACTATAAGGGAACTATTGGAAGAAAGTCTGATAATTCACTGATATTTGTAAATTCGTATGTTCCTTCAATGTCTGACAAGTTAAGCTTGTAATATGGAATTAAAAATATCTCGAAATCTTTGATATGCTGCTAGTTATAAAGGAGAAACGCTGTCTACATATCTTATTTTGGTTCTAAGCTTTGTGTGTGAAAAGACTACCGTCACTTCTTGTTTGTTAATGTGTTGCTTCTGGATGATTTAAGACTGGTAGCTTAATCTTAATGGATGGTCATGAGGTGGTTTTTGATGTTAATCGATCATTGGATCTTTAGTTACACAGTGGATAGGAACTTGTTTGCAACGCTGACGACGCTGTGTGGCCTGAGTTTGTTCAAGCATGACGGCCGATCAGTACCTTTGATTTTAATGAGGACATAATGCTGATAGATTAGCCATTTACGCTGATGAATTAAAGTCTAAACTAAGTTCTCAATTTAGTGCATTATTTGTTTTGATCGGTTTATATTTGAGTGGGAAAGATGGTTCAAGGCTTTCTCAGCAGCGTTAATTTTATCAGGATAGGAAATTTGAATAATAGCATCCGGCTACGTTAATTTATTTGCCTGACCATTGCACATTTTTCTCTTGGCCCTTACACTTTTACACTTACACAGAAGGGAACATTGGTCATGTGTTCGACGCATGCATGGCATTTATAATACATAATCCATGGAATGACTCAAATGTGGCAGTACTTTTGCCACTTTTGCCCCTAATGGGAAATGCGATATAATAAGAGCGATATATTTATTACGATAAATGTTTAGTCGTTACATTTAAGTGTTTCCTCCTAATTCTCGATTTGAAAATCTTTTCTTACTGAAACCTGGAATCAATATTGAGCGCTCTTTGAGAATGGCAAAGCTAATAAATAAGTTTGAGTTAATCGGGTGCTTCTATTTTGTTAACTGGTCGTTTTTCATCTATTTCCTTAAATGCTCTGAATTTACGTTATCCATTTAGCGATACTCGCTGCCAGACAAACAAAAAACGTTTAAAATAGCTAAGGATATACGATCTAAGAAGATAAGATGTTACAATTTCCCATACGCTGGAGCGCCGCCTCTATCTCACAGCATCCAGTTAGCGTTGCGGTCTGAGGTAAATGAGTCTGCCTATATTGCCGTTATATTGGCCACATGATATATTTATGATGGTATTTGTACTACCAGACGATATATTTATGATGGTATTTGTGTTGTGTCGAGCGCCTTATAGATGACTTGGGTAGCTCTCATCTCAAGATCTTTATCACGGTTCTCGTCCTCATTATCTCGGCTCTATGTTAGGTTAACCCTCGTGTTGTATTTTAGATACTTGACGCTTTATTTGCTTCATATTGCCCGAAATTGGCAGCCGTGTCTAATCTGTTATTGGTTTAGGTCGCGTTGCATCAGGCGTCAAAGTCTAGTCTTAGGATATTATTGGAAGAGTATGATTTTCGTTCAATAAACACAATGCAAAATAATGGTCAAATAAGGTAATAGTTGGATAAACTAGGGAATTTGTATTTATTAATTATGATTGATTTACTTGATTATGATCTGCATTTTGGATATGCAGAACTGAAGTTTGTTAAACACCTAGCGATAAATTTGAGATTTACCAGGCAAACGAATATAACTTTACAAGAATTTTAAT